>NW_022280084.1:1254778-1263815 GCF_004355925.1 Anarrhichthys ocellatus | reverse complement strand
GGCTCTAAAAAGAGACCGAACCCTCCCCGACAGCTTCATCACATAATCTCCTCACTTGGCTCCAGACGAAGGAGACCTCTATCCGTCGGATAGTTTGTAGAAAATCCTCTTTTAAACCCCCTTTTTTGTGCTGGGAGCTCATGTACAGTAGGTGTGAATGGGAAGTTATGTTGACTGTCAGCACCCTGTAAGCGGAGCCTGGTTAGCACCACCTGTTTCAATAAAAGAAAGCTTGGGTACCGCTCTTCCCTTGCGCCTTGACAGCTGCACGGATGTTCCGGAAAATGCCGGGGCCGCCAGAGTTTCTATTGCCCCCGCTGCCCCCGGAATGACTAAAACGTGGCCCCCTCAGAGAATTTCCCAGCCACTAATAACCTTCCCCGGGGGTCTTGTCTCGGCATCTTTTTACGATTTCAGGCTGAGTTTTGTGTCGGACACGATGTAATCTGCTCTCTTATAACAATAGTGTGAAATAACAACTGTTGACGCTCTTGTAACAGCACAATCTATAGAAGCTTTATTCCCGCCCATTGCTTGACTCATGATTCACCCAAATTGTATAATTTCTCACATGTATTTCGTCGTGATTGCCAAGTGTTTATCTAGATTTCTGCCTCCACTGCAACACAATGGTAGTGAGTGTTTAAACTATTTCTACCAAATAAGTAGTCCCTTTGTTGGAACTGCTGACAGCATGATGTTCGTATTATGCAAAATACAGGGACTCTGTTTCATGAAAGAGACACTTCTATTCAAGTGAAGCTCCCCTGTATCACGGCAGAGATTAAAATGGTGATAAAAATCACTTCGATAAGACACTTCAAAGCCTCAACAAATGAAACCAAAACTATATGCAAGATAGATAAGATTGATTCGATAGATTGATTGATTTCTTTAAAAATTATTTATTATATAAATACTACATGTAAAGTCCCATGGGACAGAAATGCATGATCATAAAACGTGTGTGTGTGTGTGTGTGTGTGTGTGTGTGTGTGTGTGTGTGTGTGTGTGTGGGTGGTTCTGCCTTAAATGCATAACATATATGAATTCTATACTGAAGTTGAAAAGATACATGTATGTTATATACATTTATGCTGACGGGCGAGAACAGAATCAAGCACAAATATGCATCACTGGCTTTCTGAGCAGGCAACATTATAGACGCAGCGTGGAGGCATGCACGCAGGGAGCGGAGTTAGCAGGAGGGTTTGGTTAGGAAGGTATCATGAAAGTGTGAGAGCAGGGCTGGAAAGCAGAGGCTCCGGATGTTAGGAGCGAGAGAGGTGTTGCATTAGGAGTTCAGCGGAGACGTTACCGAAACACGGGGGATAAAGGCTTAGAGGATTGCAAGGGGGGGAACCACTTCAGCGGTTTGGGGATGTGACCTACGGGAGTTAAACAGGGAAAGGTTAGCTCAGCACAGTGACGGGCAGCGGAGGAGCCTGTGCACCGGCAGCAGCAGCGAGGCAGAGAGGAGGCTCACAAAGGCATAAGGAGACAGGATAACAGCAAAGGTTTAGGGCTGGAGGTGTTAGACGAGGGAAGAAGCGAAGGTCACACAGGAAGCCCTGGGACCGCCACAGCTCAGCAGCGGGGGGGGGTTCCCGTGAGCTGCCATCTTACTGTTCGAAGCGGATGTTTCGCAGGTCTCCGTTATTGATTCGGACGATGCAGTCGTTCTCCTGGAAGAGGCCCTGCTGCTCGGCCTTGCCTCCCTTCTCCAGACGCTTGACCAACAAGCCAAGAGTCCTGAAAGGTGCAGAAGTTCATGTCAGCAAGATGCAAGACGACGTCTGTGATGATTCAATGTGGCTGGACGGAGCTGAGGTGTACTATACTGGACTGGAATTATTACCACGGAACCCTGCCAAAGATATTGTGTCCAGAGGAAAATCCTCTTCTGTACGTGTCTGTGTCTAGTGGGCTCACCGGTCAAATCCCTTTAAGGACTCCAACGGTCACTCAAAGTCTCTGTGTTTCCCACTTTTGTTGCTTTGTGGCATTTGTTTTATTGCTGCTATAAAAATGGATTCTTGAACACAAACATCCCCGTTCACACAAACAGCTACGCAAGAATCAGTGTGTGCCGGCATGTTAATGAGAAGCTTTTTCCATAACAAAAATATTAAAGAAAATTAGAAAAAGCCTTGTTGCTGCCTCTACTTCATCAAGCGTACAGTGTGGTGCTGTCATTTGCATCATCAGTGTACCAGTGAGAAAGCAGTCGCATCACATCAGGGTGCTTTGGGGCTGTGTGGGGGAGGAGGCTGCTCTATTCAAAGGCAATCAACAGATTGAACAACTCCACTGCAGCTCTGCTGGGGGGGGGATGCTTTGCAGGTGTTCATTTCCTAACCTCAGAGGAACACTGCTGCCCTTTCCTTTAAAGATAAAGAAAGTGCTTTCTTAGAGCGACAGAAAGCCGCACGGTTAAACCGTGATAGCGGGCCGGTCTATCGCGCACGCTGTAATCCGGCGTGGCAAACCGGCTTGTGCCTCCCTGTGCCGCCGCAGCGAGACTTCACCTGAAAAAGGGCGCTTTGCGGATTTCAGATCTGAGCCAGAAGAGGAAAAATCAAGCGCGGGTGGGAAAGAGGGCCCGAACCTAATCGAGTCCTCTTCAGTTATACAGCTCGTGTCCCTGTGCATCGGGGTCTTTCTCTGAGGTAAATTGGGTTGATTTTAGGGTTCAATGCTCGCCCTCGCCTGGGGCTTATCATTCAATATGAATGGAAATGCGACTACAGGCGGGGGGGGCAGAAAAGTCCAGGAGTTGAAAAAAGTTCAGAGACAATTCCGCTGATTGAATTTGAGTGAGAACACAATGAGATTTGCAGCGGAGGGGCTACTTCTCTGATGAAAGCCAGGCATCTTAATCTTGGGATAACGCCTATACCCTGACATTTCCCCAATAACTGAAAAGTGCATTATAAATGTGCTTTTAGGTTGATTGAGTCGGGCCGGTTGGGAAAAGTGATATAATCTTGGTTTTCAATAAAGCGCGACAGCAAGTCTGAAGTCGCTGATCGAGTCTCGGGGGAAAGAGTCGTACATAAAGAAAGTTCAGACGTTTGTGGGGCTGCAGCTGGCTCCGTGCTGGCAGCAGAACAGCTCTGCTCTATAAAAACACATGAAGATTAAGACTCAACTCAAACTGGTCCACGCTGGTTTGATACACTCTAAATATTCTTTCAATAATGCAAAGCACCTCCGTGTAAATGTCAGCTTTGAACGATGTTGTACACTCAACTCTCCTGAGGTTTTTAACTGGAGTCTTGTAGCGACTATGAAAGGCTGTATGACTTGGATAACAACGCTCCTAAAACTGACTCTCTGGGTAAATTTAAACCAGATGTGAAATTCCTCTAATTCCTACACAGCTTTTTTCCAGCTGTGTATGCGTGCTACAGAATATGTTGCAGGTATGTGTGTGTGTATGTGTTGTGTGCACTGTTCAACGTGTCCTTTGTACCATGTAAAGCTGATGTGACAGCTGCCGGAGAGAAAAAGATGACGGTCACCTGCGAACCGGCGAACCGAACAAGCATGATTGATGAGTGTAAACTGGCAAAATGGCTTCACGATGCCGTCAAACCTGCGAGTGTGAGCGAGGGTGTGAGCGTGTGTGTGAGCGTGTGTGTGAGCGTGTGTGTGAGCGTGCGTGCCATTGGGTTTATACGAGTGATGAAGTGGTTACATGTGGCATCAAAGAGGAATGTCCGGTATGCATGTTTGCGTGTCTCATGTGATGCAGTACACTTCTCTCCAGGTTGGATGCAATTGTTTTTGTATGTGAAACCAAATTCAACAAGTGTGAATTCATTTTGTACAAGTCTACAATAAGGCTGACACGTTCTAAGCTAAAGGGAGAAAGTGGGACATTGGGCTCTCCTGAAAAAAAATAGAAAAGATCCCACAGATTACTTGGTTACTAGTCTCTCTCTTTTTAAACACAGCTAGTTAAAGTACAGAACTGTAAATGTGGAGACTAAGTTGATAAGATAGTTTTCAATACAACACCTTTCATACCAATCTTTACACAAATAGTAAGTTATTTGAAAGGGTTTCGGTTCTCTGTTGAGCTTTCTTAGATGTGTGTAAGGCCCTGTGGACACTCCTTTACTCAGCACCACGCCTCTGCTCTGGTCAGTGTTACCTGCGGTCCCTGCCACTGAAAGGCACCACGTGGATTCCCAGCGGCCCGCCGTCGTTTGACACCTCCACCAGTTTGACTATGTCTCTGGGAGACGGTGACGGATGGCAGACGGAGAGACCAGGGTGGGTGGGGAGAGGAGAGAGGAGAGGGGAGAGGGGAGGGGTGACACCATGTGGGGAAAAACAAAACAGGAAAATGAGATGATGATGATGATGACAACAAAAGTGAAATAAAATCAGAAAGCAAGAAGGTGTTGGAGGAGACTGACAAAAAGACAATAAAACAGAGCAATCCAAATAAATCAAACTCACGTAAGTAATAACTAGGAACACCAAAACCCTCACACACAAGTCAGAGCATCAGCAGAGACTGAGAACTTGAAGAAGGATGCACTTGAATTGAAAAATGCTGCAAAGGTTTGTTGTGGTCGGAGAAAAGCTACAATCCTACAATGATGCTAAAGTCTGACGTACGTGTTGAAGACACTCATCTACACAGTGTAACACCGTCCTCCTTGTGTCACACAGTCTTCATCCTACGTGCTGTAGATGTCCAACTGGAATGCGCCACAAATCGCTATTCAAAGTGTTCAAAGAACAGGCGTGGTGCATGATGCTACTTGTTGATTTTCTCCTCTTTTGTTTCACATTGCAGCACGTCAGAAAAAAGACAAGATGTGTTTGAATTCAAGTCGAACGCTTTGACTTTTGACATGTTACGGTGGAAATCAGTTCTTGGTCCAGGAAACGTGAAACTTGGTTACGACTGTTAGTGTGCAAACTTGCTGTGCATAGCTGAAAAACAGCAACACACCTAATAATAATTCAAATTCAGAGCATATCTGTGATCGAGGGGTTGCCTCCACACGGCTCAGAATATGAGCTAGCAGCCAACAGCGCTAACAGTGCAAAGAACTGCAACAGCGCTGACAGAGGTGACTCGGGATTGAACTATATAGGAATTTATTGCTGATCGTGATTAAAAAAGTTGATCATGGTGAATTTTAACTATCGAGATAATCATGAATGTCGCCATGAGTGACTTGAAAAAGCGGTCTAGCTCACTACTACGGTAACAAACAGGAATAATCAGGGAAAGAACAGACTCGCACAAAAGTGCTATATATAATACCGGCGGCGTTCTTCGCCCGTTAGTCAGCGCGGCTGTCAAACATCTAAACACTGGCACATTTTACAAGATGCCAAATCTAATCTGCCCACAGCTTTGATACAATGACTATGATTAGCTCAGGGAAAATGGGCCCCTTGTTGACAACTAAGAGGCGGGCGGGGGGGAGTCAGAGTCTCTGGGAAATCATAGGAATAATAACAGTACCATACCTGCATATTAAACTGGAAGCATGCAACAGAGCAAAATAACAAAACAAAACACAGTGGTTAATAACGGGAGCTGAATGGGTTAGTGCGTGGGAGAGCTTCGATGGCGAGACGAGGATCATTTTGCCTCCACAAAAGAGAATTATGCAAATCACAACGCAGGGTTGAAATGAGATTTTCTACAAACAAACCTGGATTACAATATCGCACCTGCTGGTCTACCTCCAAAGTACTCATTATGTAGAGAAAGGGAGGCCAGAGCGGCTGTACCCAGGTCAGCTCTGAAGGGGAAAACTTTTTCTTCTTAGTTTTGGCCATCGTTTCCTATTTGATTTTAATTGAGCTCTTGGGGTTAATTGCAGGGATCTGGGAACACGGCAACACCGCTGTCTGAGCGACATGCATCTGTTGAGTCCAACGTTATAATTACTGAAAAGTTGGCCAAGACTACAGAAGAGGGACGGAGTAGTAGTAATAACAGAATGTTGTTGTAGGGTTATGCAGGTGTGACACTAAAATGAGTTTCATTCCAAATGTATTTGGGGGGAAAAAACATTTGCACAAACACGGATAGTTCAATCTTCAATGAATGTGCAAATGTGAATGTTCAGATTTATTGATTTTTAGTGACAGAGAGAAAAGGTATTACTTTTCCCATTTTGGAATAAAACTGCAGTCTGTCATCGGGTTTCAGCAGGAATGTTGAGGACACAGAGAGGCAGAAAGTGGGCGGAGCTGATGCACGACTGAGGGACTTACTCTAGTGACCTCACGGGGGTGTGGTCCATGCAGGAGTCGGCTCGACCGACCGGCTCGATCCGGCCGTTTTCTTCGTCTCCGGCCTCGTCCTGGAACAAAGCACAGAGTTGCAGAGGAAGAGTGAGATGGCTTCAGAGAGCGTTGTACCCCTGTTCTTCAGGGTGACACGTCCTTTCAGAAGGAGCGGGTTTGAACCTGAATCACGACCTCTTGCCGCGTCTCAGAACACCCCAACCCGTTACAAACTCGAGTGTCTTTCAGGAGCTAAAACGTAGGCGGAGCCGCTAACCTGACGAAGCCACGGCGAGCAGATGGGAGGTGGTCTGCCACAGGTGTAAAAATACATGCCCCTTTAAGAAATGTATTGACAATGACATGGCCTTTGTTCTCCTCTGGTATCAAACAGTCAAACGGACACTCTGTCTGTTTGAACACCGGGGCCGAGACTCATGACACGTACGCACAAACACGGCCCGCTGAGAGCAAAGTGGAGAAAAATGAGAAGGTCATTAAAATTTCAGAGCGACACCGGAGAGGAGAGATGAGCGAGCAGCAGCAGCAGCAGCAGCAGCAGCAGCCAGGCCGCCTCATCAGTATGAAAATGAGCCTGCCGGTTGCCATGGCACTTTGGGTGCCAAGAGGACGTACAGCTACAGGGCAGGTGTGTGTGTGTGTGTAATCTGTATGGATTTACAATGCAAACTGTTTATTTAATCAGCAGAGTTTTAAAGCAGCCAACAAAGAGGGACTTTAACAGGTCTGGACTCATCTCTGGTCGGTGAGTTTACTCGAGTCATCAACAAGAAAAAGATCTTTTTTTAATTATATGTTTTAAGTTGTTGTCTGTTGTGTTTTTTTCTCACAGATGAACATATCCAATGTGTCCTGTGCATCCACAGATAAACTAAGAAACAATAAGCAATGTGCACAAAAGAGCATCTAACACTGGTCATCTCAACAGAGAGGAGACATTTGCATCATAGATGTATTGAAACGCTCCATTTTAGCGCCCGTCTCTTTAAGCCCACCCTCCTGAAAAAGCCTAGTCTGCTCTGATTGGCTGGCAAGAAAAATATAGTGCACCTTTGTAAAGGTAGTTCTCAAAACCACGGGTGGAGATACTCAGGGGGGGGATGGCAAACTGAATGACTTGTTGAATCACAGGTTTTCTGAACCAGGCTGCCCAAAAGAAACACCGACTGTGTTGTTGTATGTCACAGTTTGTGGGTTGGTACACCAGATACCCAAACAACCACTGGTAAGGGAACATTTTCATGATATGTGCCCTTTTAAACTCCACCTGCTCTTATTCAGCACTTGGACAAACAATATGTATATAACAATATATTCCTGTATTACCATTCGAGGACTGTGGGCCACGACTGCCTCAATAAAAAAAGGACATTAAATTGTTCTGCTTTGATGTCCTGACAACAGCCTGAAAGATAAAAGTATATGTGGAAGACTATAAAGAAGACAGACGGACAGAAAGGCATTTCTCAGATCAGTGGACAGCAGCGCTGCATTCCAAGATCTTTTACAGCACCATAAAGGACTAAAAATATGAGCACTTATAGCCACAAATGTGTTCTACCATATGGTGCAAGCCTAAGATGTATTTACTAGTACTGTGTGGACTACTTTCTGTTAAATGTACAGAGCACGCCTGCTCCCATGATCCTGATACAAGACCCAATCACACACATTCTAAAACACGGAGGCCAGATAAAGAAAGAGAGAGAACAACTCAAAGAGTCTCTGAAACACATCTAACACCATTCAATATTTATCAGGGGGGGGGGGGCGAGGCCGGGGGGGGGGACATCAGAGGGGGAGAGGAGTCGCTATCTGCGGAAGAGCAAATGAGATCGGCATTCATCAGAGCACACGCAGGCATCTCACAGACCCTTTATTTCAATACGCACCATCTCAGAGGAATCTGGCTGCACACTGACAATTCTACTCCAGACAGAGATGGTGTGTGTGTGTGTGTGTGTGTGTCAGCGTGCAGCAAAGATAATAAAGGAGCGAGCAAGTGATGGAGACGGAAGTAAAATAAGAGAAACAAACTGAGACACAATTATAAATGAGAAAGTGTGCGGTAAACAATGTCTTTACAGCGTTATATATTCATTTATAGTCGCTGCCGTTGGTCAATAAATCCAATCAACTCCGGAACAATATGATTACAACAGCCTCCATCTACTGCAGCGTTTTGGTTTTTCTCCATTTTCCCAGAATTCCTGTTGGTAATTGTCCAAAGACAGATTTGGTTTAAACAGTCCAGACTGCTGCTCGTGTGGTAGCTGTGTGTTGTGGAGGTGGAGTTTGTTTGTTGTCATTGAATTACGTGTTTCTGAGTACTCAAAGGACTTCTCATCCATTTTGGCTTAAAAAAAAAAGTCCTTTAACGGAAAATTGACAAAAATCTTCAAATGTCAAAATCCAGCAGCTGATGATTTTCCTGTGATATGATGGAACGCTTCAGAGCAGCTACCAAATAGACCTTGTGGGGAGAAGCTGGCAGTTCAAAGGTCGGAAGGAAATTTGAGCCTCGGCTGACGGAGGAAATGTTTCTTTTCATTCTCTCCTATTCTCTGCTGTCATAAAGGTTTTATGTGCACCTGCTCTGAAGGAGTGACAGGCTGCTCCTGTTTTGTGCTCAAGAGAAATGACTTCATACAAGTGAAAAGGAGTGACGTAGAGACGCCGTATACGTCTCTGGTAGCAGCAGCGACCTGTCAATCACTGTGTAGCCCCACCCTAAAGCATCCCCTGCTTT
>NW_022280084.1:1241315-1251778 GCF_004355925.1 Anarrhichthys ocellatus | reverse complement strand
CGCCCCCTGGTGGACACTAGAGAGAATGCAGCTTTAAGACACTTCCGTATCGGCTTCACTCGGCAGAACCGGAAGTTGCCGCCTGGTTTATCTTTGAGTGCAGATGGATGTTTGTGACTTTTGGTGTTCCTGAGACATCCCGAACACATACTGCCTCCCATCACGGCTGTCTACCGGTGGAGGCCGGTTGTGGTGGACACCGTCCTGTGTGATGGCCCCGCTTGTTTATAATACACCTACCCGGTACTTTAAGTCAAATGGAGCACAGCATGATTTATTCATGCTAACATGGTCTCTTGTTTAAATTGTTGGTTATGTTTACATGACCCATGCTAGCAGGCTTTTTTTAAGGGGGCTTTGCTAACATACGATACGTTTTGATATCTGAGAAGGAACTAAATTAAAAAACTATGCGGTATCAGCTGTTCAATAATACTTGCTTCTTCCCAGCATTAGCAACAACTAGACCAGGGTCTCACTGACGGATGGACCAATCAGCCTCTCTCTTCAGCTTCCCCCTCCACCGTCCAGAAGCAGACACTCAACCCAACCACACCATCGAGACGTGGCCCTTTCCCGTCGCTGGGAGTGGGCCGGGGCGAGCAGAGAGATAGATGGCTGCATTAATAATTCAGGGCTGAATCGCGGGGTTAATGGCCAGCAGGGCAGACAGGCCGGCAGGTAGGAGGGCGAAGCGGCCGATGTGTTTTCCAGCCGAGTCATTGTTTGTTTCCTGGACGTGGAGGAGGGCAGTTTTCAGGCTCGGGGGCTCATTAAAGATTAAGAGAATCCATTGGGGCCTGTCCTTTCTATCTCTCAGACTAAATGAAGTGGTCTGCGACTACAGTGTGTGTGTGTGTGTGCGTGTGTGTGTGTGGGAGAGAGTGAGTGGAGTAATGCTGCACTTTAATGAAGTGCTGCCCGCTCCCCTTTCCTGCAACTTTGACCACGCTGTCACATACAAGCTGATGCGGATGTGTGCATACAGACACACAGGCTGTTTGCAGAGATGGAGAGAAGCTAAAGAAAAGAAAAATCTTTGGTTGAAGAAATGCAAATGTTGTCATGTTGAAAAAATCTTAAATGTTGCATCAACGTTTAAAAATAACAATATTTAGTAAAGTAGAGAAGATATAAAGAGTTGTGGCATTGTGCCTGGATTCTATGATTTCTCTGAAACCACATTAAACTTTCAAAATACAAATCTGTTTAAATATGAATGAATTTTCCTCCGGAATGCTCGTCGTTAGATTTGATGCCAGAGTTGCCGGTCTTCAGACTGACAGCCTCGGTGAAAAGGCTCGACAGGAGGAGATCTAAAGTGATGCAACTGTGAGAAACGTCGACAGTGGCAATTAAGTCAAATCAAAGTTAAAGTAGAATCATCGCCTCACGGCTGTAAGACACCGTTAACCGGTCCAGTTGCAGTATTGCACCATTCATGTCCGTCAAAAAATATCCTGAGATATCGAGGCACCAGAACGGGACGGACATCTTTTATTTGTATTCTTTGATGAGGTAGTTTCACATTTAAACTAGACTTTTGCCAGTTTTCGACTGTTTTAGGTCGCTCGTCTTGAGCCAACGTCAAGTTTGACTTCTTTAGAGAAATCTTAAAATATTTCTATATATATTCCACCGAATAAGGTAAATTCAATACTGGTGCCTTTTAGTAAAAACACAAACATTTGGGTCGTCTCTGACTAAGAGTTTGAACTCCAACATCTCCAGCATGTGTTACTTGTAACATCATGTTTATGACCTTTCAAAAAGAGGGTGAGCTCTAAAGACAAAGACTAACTGAGGATTCATATTTAGTGATGCCTGCCTGTGCACGAGCAACGGTGCACCTCAAGATTGATAGAAAACTATGAAATGTGTTCACATCAAAAAGGCACTTTAGTCTTTTGAAGATCTCAGAGGCTCATTCCTCTCCTAATGACAAACACACCAGCCAGGAGGAGAAGACGTCACATGTTGAACTGGAATACACATCAGATCCACACAGCCCGTCACTGTTAACTGCTATCTGTGCCCTCTCCAGCAGGCTCCACATGTCCGGATGAATCACTGAACCACAAACTATCAATTAGCTTTAACCTCCGACCTCCGACCTGAAGACCACGACACACCATCTGTCTCCGAGTTTGGAAGCAGAAGGGAAAGCTGGATGAGACGTGGAGTTCAGCTACTATTCCACATTCTCTTCACATACAAATGAAAGTAGAGGATCTGGGTTTTAGGTTCACACCTTCCTCTGGCCTTTCACTCGACTTAACCGACTGATATTTGACACCAAATAAAAATTTAAAAAGACTTTGATTAACGTGAAAGAAAAAAAACCTCTGATTTAAAACAAATGACTTCTCTGAGGTTGTAGGCATCTGCCAACCAGTCAAATTGCCGTTTTAATCCATGTCTGTCCAAAATGTTTTATTATTTTGTATTAGACATCTGTGGTAATCGTCATACTTATTAGCATGTGAATTCTTGAATTACGGCTTTGACCACCAAATTCTAATCAGTTCATCCGCGAGTCCTGAGTTTGTGCCAAAAGAAGTTCTCAAGATGTTGGTGCGATATCACGGTTATAAGAATGGGACAGATGGACAACCCAAAAACATGAACAAGCAGCGAACAAAAAATGCCCAGACCAGTAAAAATAAATAAAAAGCTAGAGACAGCTTCCGGGTCAGCGGTCGCACCCCACTCAGGAAGAAAAGAAAATGTGGTGAAGCTCTCGGGAGGTGAGACAGCTCCAGGTGTCCTCATCCCACTTTAGATTCCAAACCAAGAAGCACTCAGAAGTGTCAGTGCCGCCCGCCTGAATGAACGCAGACACATTTCATCGTGTCGAGAGGGACGCGATGATCAGACGTCACCGCGCACGACCTTCTGTGTCTTATTTACTGGGTCAGTCACTGAGGCGAGAGACTCTGCCGTACTGATGCTGCACGGTGTCGGGCCGACACTGGCTGTGGGAGAGAAGCCGTGTCTCACCTTTAATTTAGCTGAGTGTTCACTGAATTCAGCTTCTGGATTTCTGATCTCAATCTGCAGGGTGGGGGGGGTTTGCATAGCGATTAAACGTGAAAAAAACAAACATGCAAAGTCCAGGTGTACTGGTTTCAAAGTTTCCTTAGGAACAATGATACCCCTTGATAGTGTTGATCCTGCAGAGCACAACACAGTCCCATCTGTCGCAACGGAGAGGCGTTTGATTAACGCGACACTCAGCTCCGCGCGAGACCACGATGCATCATTAAAAAGCAAGCTTTCAATTACAGATCCCCGCGCTAATTCAATTAGTCTCCTTTGAAGACACTTTGATAATGGGATCCAGACGGGCCGACGGCGTCGTCAATAACTGTCGGGTTATCAGAGTTTATATCATCCCGGCTGCCGGTTGGGACGTCACGCAAGAAGATCAGGGCGGTGCCCGATTGTGTGTGTGTTTGGTTGTATAGGAGTGTGTAGAAAATGGGAGAAACGGAGTAAGAAAGTGCTTTTGTTCGCATGTACGTGTCTTTAGAAGATACAGCTGTTTGAGGGAGATGTTTTCACAGGAATACACTGTATATATTGGATTACACACCGGTATCGGATCGGTATCGGCCGATGAGCAAAGTCAGGTATCTGATTTGATATCGGTGTTCAAAGTGTGAAGATATTGTGGCGGAATGAGAGAAAAGTCTTGCATAGAAAACCTTCAATAAGCATATTTACAGCAGCAGATTGTGTTCAACGATCATATCTATGTCATGTATGGGTGCAATGTTCACGTGTCCACATAGCTCTGTCATGTTGTCATGCTCAGATGAAGCTATACTTCCACAGCTTGTCTGCGCACATACTGTCTGTGTACATCACTGAACTACCAGAGGCAGCAGCAGTAACAGCTTGAGCAAAATGAGACTTCCAGCACTTCCTAAATTACCACGGTGCTGCCGTAGCGATCCACTTAATTCAACAGCAATTTCTGCAATCCAATTCAATCAAAGCGGATGGGGCTGGCGGAGGGGCATATCACCGCCGCGAAATGCACATCGCAATTTTCTCTGAAATAATAGACAATGGAGGCTCATCAGGAATGGAGGCAATTTCAAAACTCATATTTTAAGGAGCCCCCCCACACACACCCTGGAGAGCTCAGTCATTGTCACTCGAAATGGAACCGCAGAAGGTGTGAGCGACTCTTGTTTTTTAACTTGAAGGGGTTTGATTCAGCACGCCAAGAAGGGAGGAGAGAGAAGACTCCTTCTGGATATTTAATGGAGATATCTTCTACGCAAAAACACACACGGAGATTAGTGAGGAGTGTTTCTCTGGGGAGCGCAGGGGAGACGGAGGGAGTGACGGAGATACGAAAGACGAGAGAGACAAAAAAAAGGGAAACGGTAGACAGTCAGAATGACAGAGAGGCTGACATCAAGACAGGCGATTACACAGAGGAGCAGAACGCCACGACGAAGCTGCTTCAAAGGATGACTAATGGCACTTTGACAAACTCACAACTCCAAACCTGAGGGGATTCTGGGAAGTTCTGTGGTTGTCAGAGCAAAACAGATGCAAAACAGGTTTGAGTTTGTGCGTCATTCACTTTAACAAAGCGTACATTTAATTTTTAGTTTTACAAATACAATTTTCAAAAAGGGTTTTTTCTTCATAGTACATGTTATGTATATTTATATACATACTTGTGATTCAAAGCCTCCGCACAAGCGAACACTTCTTAAAGTTCAAAGGCAGGAATTCACCTAAAGTATCCTCCTTTTACCGCGCTGAGGTCTTCGGCCCGCTGGCATTCCACTGCTGTGGACCGATTATTTACAGAGTAACGAGCCAGAGTCGGGCTGAACGTTGATGTAGGCCTGAATCCAACACACACACACACACACACACACACACACACACACACACACACACACAGAACCAGCTGGACTTGGCTCTCCTGACAATGTCAAACATGACACAGGTGGATGGGGAGTGAGTGTGTGTGTGTGTGTGTGTGTGATACCATATGTAACCCATATGGGGGACAGAACTATGCGTCACCTGGAATGGATCAAGCGCTCGCTTTGATGTCGAGTTCATTTATGCAGAGGAAGCAAAAACTGTGAGTGGGACCCAATATTTGTTGGGTGACAAAATGAAGGAAAAAAAACCTAAATAAGGTGTCATAGTCGGGTCTTTAGCCTACTTTTCCATACACCAATTTCTGCAAGTGAATAAGAAGTGAGAGAGGAGGGTGTGGGTGGTTTTGTAACGCTCTTAAGAGTCATATCACATTTACTACACTAGACACATTTCTAACGAGGTAAGCAGAAATGTTCCAGCACACAGCCACCTGTAGACAGAGAGGAGCTGGGCTGTTTCAGTTCAGGCACAACATCCACACCAACCAATCACAGAGCAGGTACCACACACACGGTAAAAACTGTTCAATTCCAGACTTGTTCTCACATAAAACATAAATATATGACTCTAAATACGCCAGATACAAGCAGCATTTTCTAAAACCATGACACTAAACTTCTTGGAGGCATAAAAAGATGTCAACTTTGCAGACTAGTTCTCCATTGTGTGGTTCCATCAGATGTATAAGAACTACCGTCGGTGCCGTCTGCACCTCGTGGTGCACTCAGAGTGAGCTACAGCCAATCACACAGCTTGTTACCCGATGCGCCGTTTACCCGAGACCGGACTCCAGATGGAGCCGCTGTTATGGAGCAAAGTAACAGACCAAACCACCCCCCTGAGGGAGCTGTGGGTAATGGTGACAAGCCTCACACACACACACACACACACACACACACACACTGACGAAGTGTTGTCAGACTGAAGGCCATTATTCTGGTCGACTCCAACTGTAATGGCCGCTGCTGAGAAGAAGAGTGTGTGTGTGTGTGGTTACAGGAACACGTGAGGGAGAAAGCACAGAAAGTCACACTGGCTCTGTATCCTCTCCCCGGTTCCTGCTGCAGTGTGTGCAGCACCTTCAGCAGAACACCTCCACAGCAGTTCATCAGCACAACAATGACTCAGGAGCTTCATATGTACCAAGACTGAGCGAGTGAACCGTGTACTTACTTACAGTCATGTCTTTCTCATTATAATCAGGTTTAACACTCAGGGAGCCACATTGAGCCGGTTTTTTGTCCATTTTATGGGGGAGAAGATAGCAGGTCAACAGTCACAGACCTGATGGAAACCTGCTCTTGTTATGAATCTGAAATAAATGTCAATTAATAAATCAATAAGTTGTTGTTGCAAATTTAGGGGTTGCTACCACGTATTACGCAGATTTGGTGCAAAATGTAAACATTTTAACGACTCAGAAATGCATAAAAATTCAGACCTCTGATGCTCCAGATACAGGGACATATCTGACTGTTTTCTGTTTGCAGGATTTCATTGTCAGAGCACACCGGGCCTCAATAATCAGCTCTATCCCTCCTCCGTCAGATCCCTCCGATTCTCCTCTGATAACAGCCGACACCTGCCGCCGCCATCCCTCTTGTCTCGCCTTTGATCGTTTCGTGGACCTCTGATAAAAAACACCCACTTCTCCGCTCTCATCTCCTTTCACCAGCCAATGTCTCCATCTCTTGCTTGTTCTCTCTGTGATAACGATAAACCGACGGAGCGCAGCAGATTTACTAAACTGAGATTCTAATCTTTGATTTGGGTTTCGAAACCTTCAAACCTTTTCTGTGCCTCAAGAAGTGGGCGGAGTTTGAGGAAAAAGAGGTACCGTCTGTTCAACGTGATCAGGTCTATTTTTAGGTGTAATTAGATCTTGGTAGCAGGTGATGAACAGAATATGATGTGCCTGTGTGTGGGTGTGTGTGTCTGTGTGTGTGTGTGTGTGTGTGTGAGAGAGAGACGGCAGGTTGCACCCCGAGGTAGATATCCCCCTCAGGGGCCAAACTGATAAAAGCCTCAGGAGGAGGGAGAGCCGTCTTTCATCTTCCCGCCATCTCCCTTTTCCTGCTCTCCTCACCCTGTCCCTCCCAGCTGGGGATCTGGGCTCCCACAGGTCTCTGTCATATTAAAACCAAAAGATCAAAGGACGACGTGGAGCGCAGGAGGACAGCAGGGAGAGGGAGAGAGAGAGAGAGATGGGAGGAATACAAATAAAGGAGGTGACGTGAAGAGCAAAGAGAAGAAAAGAGAATCGATAGAGAGAGAGAAACATTTTATGAGACTTGTAGTATGTGTGGCTCTAAAAAGGCTGATTGTTATGTTTGCTCTAAACTTCTACCAGTGTTGCCTGGTATTTCAGGCTCGGCTGTAATCGCTATAAGCTGGAGCAGAAGTAGAGGTTGTGAACCGGACACAGGACCCTGGCCGTCTGACCCATGTGTGATGGAAACATGGGGAGGATTTGGGGAATTCGTTTCAGTTGGGCAAGATTTAATTGTTCTTTCACGTCAGCTGGTATCGGCCATGTTTCATGCTGTCTGGACATTAAGACAATATAATTATAATTCTGTGAAGCCGCCAAACAGCAGAAATAGCTCCTCGGTCAAGTGAGTTAGAGGTAATCGATAAGGAATTCAGAGACAACCTGTTGCCTCCACGGGGCTCTCCACGTTGCGATGGCTGAGCTGGCCGCTAGCAGCTAACAGTGCTAACGGTGTTTAAAAAAAATCACCTGAAGTTTAATTGGATTTTGCAGTTTCCAAACAGCTTTTCTAATGTCATACTGTGAAAATGCGGTTTGAATATTTTCATCAGGTCCTCTGCCCTATGAAATGTCTCGATAATAATATTTACATGTGCCCGTATTAACACACTTACAGAACAGAAAGTTGAGAAAAAGAGGAGAGAGGTGAGCGATGGGAACTGAAGAAACCGTCAGTCAAACACAGATCACAGAGGAAGAGTGATAGCGGTGAGTAATAGAGAGAAAGACTAAACCGGGTAACGAAGCGACGGACAGAATAATATCACAGAGGGAAGTAAAATGTGGAGAGAAAAGAGAGCGAGGGAGTCGGACTACAGGCTCACAACAGCAAGGTGGCTGCAGAACAGCAAGGTGGCTGCAGATCAACACTGAACCGCTCTCGCATCTGCAAACACCAGCGCACACGGCGACGGTATTTATCTGCACACCCATTCACACTCCACTAACAGAGCAGAGAAACAGAAGGACAAACACACACACACCTGTCCTCCATCTCAGCTCCACAGCAGCACCTACTGGTCATTCGTTCAGGATCTACACTGATCCTGCACTTTCAACACACACACACACACACACACACACACACACACACACACACACACACACACACACACACACACACACACACACACACACACACACACACACACACACACACACACACACACACACCTCTTGAATCCTCATCTGCTATCTGCGTCTTGTGCAAAGACCTGCATATACAGAGAAAAACAATTCACACTAATTTTTTCACTCGAACTTGAACACGCAGGTTTTCCGTGCACGCACATACGAACACACACTCCACACTGAGTCTGAGGTGATTTATGAGTGCACGGCTCAGGTTGGCATGATTTATCCCGCTAAAGCTGCACCGTGCACCTGAGGGACTCGCCTCTCTCCGCTACAGACACACACACACACACACACACTGCACAGAGGCTTGTTGGTTAGAAAGCACTGGAGGAAGGTGTTTGTGTGTGTGTGTGAATGTGTGTGCGCTCGCAAGGCCATAAAGATTTGTTCTGGTGTAATCATGCTTTTAATGTGCGTGTACGTGCTTGTTAGCTTTAAGTATGCTTTAAAATGCAGTGTATGCATAATACATGTGTGTGTGTGTGTGGTTAAAGGAATCCTGTGGTGTGTTCATGAGTGTGTGCACCTGCGCATGTGTGAAAAAAAGTTTGCCTCTGTATATGTGTTTTATCAAAACTAGCTGTTAAAGTGTGTATGAAAAGTATGAGCTGTGGCGTGCACACATGCATACGTCAGCACTGATATTCCTGCACAGGTATAGTGGTGTGTGTGTGTGTGCGCGCGAGTGCTGACCTGCCTTCAGCACATCTGTGTAACAACATCCCCAGTGAGTTGTGTGAAGCCTCCATCCCACCATGAAAGATAACTCAACTCTCCCTCAGCAGTCTAATGACCGAGGATACACAGAGGCATCACAAACACAAACACACACACACACACACACACACACACACACACACACACACACGATGCTACCAGTGTGTAAAGAGTACAGCCTGACCTCCAGTAAGTTATCATCATTATTTGCTCAGTTAGATGAGAACTGCACTTGAAAAGTGTTAATGGTGGGAAGAAAAAAAAGAAAACGTTATTCCATTAAAGTTAGTTACGAGTCATTAAAGTCGACCACTTTTAAAAGGTTACGCTGCTTAAATCCTCAAGAAGTCACTTCAATATAATTTGGCATAACACGGAAAGCACCAGATCTTTGTGATTTTCAGATGACACAAAATTGACTTTCTGTTTCTGAATTTGAGTCTCTTTAGTTATTAATACAGCTGTGCCATGACTTTAATTCTCTCGTTTTCTTATTTTAGTTTGAACCATTTACTTGTATTTCAAATGTCTCTGTAAAGCGCTGCGAGCAACAGTTTTATTCTAACTCTGCTCCATAAATAAACAGACTTGACTAGAATGCTGTGGACCAGCTCTACCAGGAGTCTAACCTGTGGCGTACAAAATAACATTGTTGAGTGTTTGTGACGTTTGAAGAGGACGGACCGGGTTCACTGAGTTCTTGCTGTCTGACTCCAGCTCCAGATATCAGCAACACCAGACTAATGTGAACATGAGGAAACATGGGTCTCATCTGAACCTTTCTAAATGTCCATGAACTCAGAACAGCAGCCTTGCTTTAAGCATTGATACGATGTATGTTACGATTTTAAAAGGTTTTTTGTAGCCTAAGAATTAAGAAAAATATGGTATTTATGATCTATACAGTATTTAATGTGGTAGTGTAGCAGAACATGTTTAAAATCATTAAATGAGTGGTTTTCACTGGACAGCGACACAAACACACGCTTTTATACACAGCCGGAGAGGAGTAGAATGAGAGAGCGCCACACGCAAAACACACACGTATCTACACAGAAATATAGACTAGAACCACAATGAATACAACAAATACACACACACACACACACACTTACAGTACACACCTACACACACATCCCTGTACTTATTTCCCAGTGAGGACACATATCCCTAATCCCTTCCCTATAAACCTAAACAGGTCTTTGAGGAAGTGAGGACCGTCCTCACTTATCCAAAAATGTCCTCACTCCGAAACTCACATTGGTCCCCACACAGATGGACGTACAAGAACGCACTTTCCATGACATGAGAGTCCTCAGAGACTGTTGTCTCCTCTCAGAGGTGGAAGACTGACCCAGACAGGGTGCTAGCTGTGTGTGTGTGTGTGTGTGTGTGTGTGTGTGTGTTCAGCTGTCCACGC
>NW_022280084.1:1235346-1240915 GCF_004355925.1 Anarrhichthys ocellatus | reverse complement strand
ACACACACACACACACACACACACACACACACACACACACACACACAATTACCCAGTGTGGGAGCGGAGAACCTCCTTTCACTTCAACGCACCCTTCAGTGCAAAGCAAAGCCACGGTTCTGTAGAGCTCTCCTACTTCATCACGCCACGCTCTGTTCTAATCCTTCTCTTCGTTCCGTGCTCCTCTGTTCCACGGTATTCATTCTGAGGGAGACGAGATGGAACCCAAGTTGAGGAAATTGTTAATTCATCGTGCCGAGCTGCTCTATTCTAATGAAATGGATGCATGTTCTACTCTGGCCCATGCTATTTTTCATTCCCATCATGTTCTCTTTTACTCTCTTAACAAAGGTTTAACATACTAACGGCTCTCTGGGCTGGATCCTTGTTGGTGCGGTGATGAAGTGTGGAGCAGTACGGCCGTTAAAGATGCATGAAACGCCACCAATGTTAACACAAATCTCTTGTTTCCTGCAACGCTGGGAAACGATTCCGTCTCGATGCAAATAGTAACTCAAACTCTGTGTATGTGTATACTAAACATGAAGAGAGGGTCTCCTTTGGGCCGCTTCTGTACTCAACTCCATTCCAACTAAATGAAATATAGTGACGAGTAGTAACATGACAACATGACGTATTAAAGCTAAAATACCACTCTACAGTCTACAGAGGTCATTTCTTTCTAAATTCTGGGGTATCTCATCTGTTCTGTTATTTGATTATCAAGTCTGGAACTAATGCAGAAAAGTCTTTCCTCATCACAGCACAGTTGCAACATCCTTCCTGGAACAAAGCGAGCCAAGTGGTGCTTAAATCAACGAGACATAAAACAGTGACAGCGCGCTGAGAGATTCTGCACAAGAGCGGCCAACAACAGCAGCAGCAGCTCGTGGGTTCACAAACTACAGTGTGTGTGTGTGTGTGTGTGTGTCTCATTGAGAAGAAGATAATACAATGATGTAACTTGGATTCAGACTATCAGATTGGGTTATTTTCTGTGCCACTCGCGACCACTCATCAACCACGCACAGGTTGATGTCAGCAGGACGAGTGGACGGTGGGGGACATGTGTGTGTCCTGTGTGTGTGTGTGCGTCGAGGAGGGCAGATGGTCTTCAGCAGGTCATTAATACCAACTCCACCCTCCTGCAGTGACCTGGACCACTTAACCCCCTTCATACTAAAACCTGTTGTGAGACCGATGAGGGGAGACGGTGCAGCTTCACCCTCAGAGAGACGGTGGGAACTCGTTGTACGAGTAACCCTTCAGCGAGAGAAACCGTTTACAGAGGAACTTATATAAGAAGAAAAAATGAGACGGGACTTAGTCACTGAGTGCATTTGATTATGGATCAACGCATTATGTAAATCTGCATGTTTAAGACTTTAAAAGCCGAGGTTGAGGTCATGTTGAGCTTCAGAGGCAACTTTAAAGAATAAGCACCATGACAATCTACTGATGAACTAAAGGCTGCACTCTAAAAGATATAATATGTATAACATAACAGCTTATTTGTGCATTGGCGTTGACTTTATATCCAGTTTAAGCCAAATTCTATGATACACTGTTTTTTTTGATCTTGGACTTTTTTAACCAGATGAAAGATTTTAGTCATGGACGTCTGGATCTTAAGTTATCAGAGAAACAAACAGAGCGAACGTTAGCAGCAGCTTCGGCTCATGTTTTTAACGGTTCTGTTTTAAGGAGGAGGAGACCTCTGAACAATGACAAAATGAATCCTAACCAGGAAAAGCTGCCTACACTGATGTCAATAGTGGCGAAGACAACAACTCCCATGATCCCACGCTATTTCACAATGTCATCAAGCTCTGTCTTTTGTTCTGGCTTAGAATGAGAGACCCCCCCAGAGACAGAACATTACCTACTGTGAGTTTACCACCAACACTGGACGCTACAGCCAGCTGGCTTGTCGATGTGTATCTGCATTCTGAGCCAGACAGCATTACTAGTACGTACAAAGCAAACAAAACAGATCTGCAAACCGCTTTCACACCACTGTGAATCAAATGAAACGCTTTCGTCATATGTTGATTACAAATAAAAAAATATGTCCCACAACAAAACTGCAACTGGCAGTGCAGACCGGTGCTGTGATTTGCACGCGCGTTCTCAGTCCATGGCATTTTGCTTGTGGAAGAAGAAAAACAAGGAACAAAATAAATGAAGTCAGTTATTCTAGACCGGGAGCATCCAACCCGTTTTTCCCCCTCCGAGAGGAAATGAAAGTGGCCGAGAGCGACTCGTAGCACAACGTCGTACATCAGCAACAGCAGCTTCTATGGTCCTTTCTAAGGATTTTTAGTCACCGCAGTCTCACTCTACTACAATCTCGCCACTGACGTCCGTTTGGTAAACAGTCGTCTTTTGAGCTCCTTTACCGTCACTGTTCTTAGACCGCTACCAGCCGGGAAGCCCCATGAAAAGTGGCTGTGGACTCGGTTCAATTGACATAATGTGGTGTCAGAAGGGGGCGGGATGTATGTGAATCTGATTGGACAGAAACAGGTTTACCGAGTGACTTTGTGTTATCACATGTACGTACATATTCTTTGGACCTCTAGCGAGCCACTGGTAGCCAGCGAGCTACTTCACGGAGACCCCTGATCTAGACCGACTGCTGCCGACATCCACCAACGTGGAAGCGCAGACTAACGGCACCCAGCTACCCACCGCTCTCTCAGGGCTTTGGCTCGCTCAACGTTAGATTATCATCTCAATAGTACACTTGGTTAATCCCAGTAAGTAATGCAGATGTTTTACAACAGCACACATGTAAGCCAAAGAAAACCAACAGCCCATAAAAAGATGAGATCAGATAGTTAGTGTGCATGCTGTCACTTTTAGACATGTTTATTTAACCTATCACTATAATTACGGAAATGAAAACATATCTTTTTGGGGGGTAATGCAACCTTTGCAAAGGCAAGCGGGTCATGATATGTCATCATATTCCAACAAAACTTTGGCGTGCATGACCCGGTGGGAACGGAGCCCCCGGCCCCTGGCAGCCTTCTACATATCCAGTTAAACAGGACCACATGTACCGTGTGTGGCTGATGTTATTTTACTGTATCGACTTTAAGCTATTTCTCCTTTCCACGACTCAATGTGTCACTGCGGATTCAGGGTGGAAGTTCCTCACTTTTTAACCTCTGCGCTGAGGACCGGGGGAGTGATAGAACTGGGTCGGGCTCTGGACTGGATCTTGGCCGCTCAGAGCTTAGGGGGCTGGACGGACCGCGGAGTGGCGAGACTCGCCGTAAATCTCTGAATGCTGGGTAGTTGGAAGTGTCAGGAGTTCAGATATAACAGAGAGATGATGTGTGAGGTTTCCTAAGAGCGTCCATACACACTTCCTATTGCATCTTTAGTGGGAGCTGCTTTACGTCTTATCGTCGTATTCCTGCAGACTTGTCTCATCTTCTTCCTACTTCAGTTTACACACACGTTTCACTTCTGACAACATCTAGGTCTATGGTTGGCATAGAATTACCATCGGTGCACACTTCTGCTGAACATGGTCCTACCTGTTCCTGTCTCTCCAGCCAGCGGTCCACCATGGGGTGATTGGCGCTGAGTGACGAGCGGGCCGTCTCTCTCTGAAACTCACTCTGATTGGCCCACGTCCCCGCATCCCGCGGCAGACTGCGGTACGTGTCCATAGCTTTACCCTGCGAAGACACGTTAAAATGTCTGATGCTGTGCAATAGTTCACTTTGGGGGGTTTTATAAACCAGTAAAACCGGGATAATCTGCAACTTTGAAACGATCGGTAAATACTTTTTTTCCCCAAAAACAGATATGTAATAGCCGTTAGAGTATGAATAAAACACCGGTGTGTCACATGTAGTTGAATGTGCACATCCATCAAGATCCATTCATTGTGAAAGAGCCGCCTACCTTCCTCTCGAGGCTGTTGGTGCCGGAGGAGTGGCGAGCTTTCAGGAAGCCGGCCGTGGTGGACCAGCGGCTCGGGTTCTTCCTGGATGGCGGCTCTTCCGTTTTGACCCGCGGCTCACCGCCGCTGAAAGGCCCGTTGATGGTGAGCAGGGCGGGGTCGCTGCTGCGCCGGACGTGGAGGGGCATATCTGAGAGACGGGACAGAGACCGAAAGTTAATATGGATAATCTTCTTCCCCTTACTCTGGGAGGAAATAATATCAGAGCAACTGCTTTTAACTTGTAGAAAAACGCCTTATTGGCAATTTATGTATAGAAAACCATACCACTTGCTATAATTGATGAGACTCAAGACGAATATTTAATATCATGTTTGGGGATGATTGATAAAAATAGGCTGGAACTCATTTTGTTGCTCAAACATTGTGGGCAAATGAAGGCAATTAATCATTGGAGATTCCGTTATCGTCCCTGTTGTGGAGTAATCTGATTTGTCACTAAAAAGTCGAATGAGGCAGCTCCGGTTTCTACTTCACTGCCAGTGAATCACAGAGCAGCAGACAGCGTGTGGGAACAACAACATAGGAGGACAAGCCTATTGAGAAACACACAGTGTGAGTGGATGCCTTCCATTAAAACTCTTCACCGTTTAAAAGTTGCGGTGCGTGGGAAGTGGGCCAAGGTCCAAACAACAACTCCAACGAGGGCAGCGCGCACGCACAAAATAATGATCCCACCACAGCCTGCGCTCGTACACATGACACCATGTTAGGACAAAACTCCCACTTTCAGACCTTTACAAAATCCCACAGGCCCATTTGATTGGCTGAAATGCATCCGGCGGACCACACAAAGGAGATTAAGTGTAGACGGGGAAAAAAAGTGAAATTGTTTAAAAAGCTGAAGCGTCTTCATTAGATGACAATGCCAAGTGTCATGTTCCCATGTTCTCTTTCCAGGATGTTCTGCTGCTCTGACGCGCTCACATGTTTGGGTTGGTGGTGTGTGTTCGTACAGGAAGTACTGTGATCTGTGTGAGTGTGTGTCTGAGTCAACAGTTATTAGACTTGTGTGTATTGTGAGACCGAGTGCATGGCAGGATTAAGTGTGTGTGTCCCTGTTTGTGTGTGTATGTTTTCTGATGAACTAATGAGGGTGAAGGTCAGAGTGCGTGTCTGAACACTTTGTTCAGAGGTACAGTGTGTGTGTGTGTGTGTGTGTGTGTGTGTGAGAGCCTCTCTTAACTGTGTGTAAGATTGTATGTTAGTCTGTATTTCGGGTGCATGCAAACTAGCGGACATGTGTTTGTATTTGGAAATATCTGAGCCAACAGCTACAGTATCTGTTGAGCATCTGGTAATGTGTGTGTGCGTGTGTGTACTCTCATGTACTTTGCTGACTGGTGTTGCCGGGTCAGCCGGAGCGTGGGACATAAACAGCTCTGAGTTCTGGGAGAAGGAGTTCATTGGGGGGGCAGAGTGCAGGCTGTTCTGACAAGTAGTCTCAACACCGCCTCAAACTACAACTCCCAGGAGGCTTCAGGACACGGGACACCTCTTCAGATGAACTCCTGTGTTGATAGAGCGGTGCAGGAATGAGTCCTAAAAGCCAGACATTTCTCTCCCCCCCCAATGAACTCCTTCTCCCAG
>NW_022280084.1:1231394-1235246 GCF_004355925.1 Anarrhichthys ocellatus | reverse complement strand
CCCCCCCCCCCCCCCCCCCCTTCCGGTCCCCTCTGCTGATACCAGAGATAAAAATACTAGCTGAATCTATTTTAACATTTTGTTCTACGATATTAAAAATGGCGACGCTAACAAGTAATGAGACAACGAAACACCATCACGCCGACTCCTCCTCCTTCAAAGCTCATGTTTGTTTATTTCCTAACATTAGCTTTTTATTTCTGCTGATTGCATTCACGCTTCAAAAACCATAAAGTGGTGTTCATCTGTTATCATCTTGCTGAAGGAAACGTGTAAGTACCACAAATGTTTGTTTGCCACAGAGCGTAATCCAATTGAAGACAATTGGCTTTTTGTGGTGGGAACCAGTGCGAAGCTAACTTCAGAGATGTCCGACATAAACACGTCATCCCTGCAGCAGAATGTGACTGTACACCAATCTAACACCATATGCTTCATCTATCAGCTCCACACTGTGTTCTGATCAGCGCTGTACGGCCATGTCTGTGGGAAATACTGCTCTCTGATTGGCTTGAATGTGCCTTCTTGTTTTCTTTTGGTTTATAATCATCAAAGCACCCTAAGGTGACCTGATGTATAAAATGACCCACTCTGACACCTGCCTGTTATTTCTGTATGTATAACACACCAGCATCTATTTACTTTGACGCCATAAGAACACCTTATCAAGTGTTATATTATTTTTAAAATAGTGTTTTTGTAGTTTCCTGGAGTGCTTTCTACAATTATTTTACCTATTTTAGTTGTGTTGCATCGTGGGAGACTGTCTCATAAAAGGACAGTCAAAAATGAAGCTAACTATATCATTGTGTTATTTCCAATGGTAACACAATACATACTGGAAACATTCAGAATGCCTCTGTAGTGTCAAACACTAAACCCACTTCACTGTTAAGTGGGTTTACTGTGCTTTACATCGCTGTGCTCTCTGTAAAGCAACACTCTAGAGCAATAAAGATAGAACTAATAACTCAGAACAGTTTAAGCCGACAATATAAACTGTGGAAAGCAACATAACATTCAAAGTGCAGCTATGTTTTAGAGATAAACGTCCACATTCTGGACTTCAAGTACGACTCTTAATAAGAATTCTTGCATTTTGTAAATTAACGTTTCAAATTGGCATCTGAAAGCCTCGCCTGTTCACAACACGGCCCTTTTCATCAGCACTTCCATGTCTGCAGAGGAAAAAGCCAAAAAACATGAATCCATTTGTGGACAACTCTCCGTCTAATAAGCTTAATCTCTTCTCATTGAGTTGCTGGGCGGAACAAGAAAACTGGGTCCTGCGCCTCACATCTCATCCAACATGAATGAGTGATTGAAAGCTATTCTCATTAGGCGCTCGTGAAGATAAATATATAAATATATATATAATCAAATTCCTTCTTCTCCGTGTCAGACATTTCTTTTAGAAACCCAATAAAATGCAGCTGATGAGATTCAGTGCTGTCAATTAAACGGGGTTGGAGTTCATTATGGAGACGGTTAAATTGGACGTAACTGGCAGGTGTGATTATGCCCAAGATTTCCATTTCTTATGCATATTCACATCCAGCATCTCACCCAGAAATCCAATTAGGAGTGGAGTGACCTCCCTCACAATGCGCACGTGTGTGTGTGTGTGTGTGTGTGTGTGTGTGAGATAGAGACAGAATAGGAGATCTTTGGTGGCTGCCGTGTCAATCAATGCCAGTTCACAGTTCACTTGTGGATTCGTTATATTCTAACTGTTGTGATATTTTTAGTGCTAATAAAAGATGCTTATTAAAAAAGTCGTTGTTTTTACTTGACTTTGTTCATTGGAGTGTGTGTGAATGAGGCTGTGTGTTAATGCCTCTAGTTTGCAGGTCGAGGGAAAAGAGGATTTTTACTTTAAGTCACAGCTTTCACTTTCACCCAGAAAGAGAATATTTGAGAAGGAAGTGAGAGTATGTGTTCGTCTCTGTGTAAATCGGTGAGCGCAGTGCTTGTTTGCTTCTGCATGTCTGCAGGTCGTATTCTTTGCTTTTTTAGCTCGTGGCAAAGTTGACAAATCACCTACAAGAGTCGGCTTCCCATCCAAACGCGCGGTAATTACAGGAGAAGAAGCGACTTGGCCGGCAAAACTGCCGAGGTGGACGAGCTCAGCGTCACATTTGATTGAGGAGGCAGCGAATAGAACCAATTAGCCACTTTGGCCGGGGATCAAACGGCTATCTGCGCCTGAGAAAATAAAGAAAACAAAACGGCCCTCCTGTCCAATTAACAGAATTTATGGACGGGGCTGAGGTACCGCCGGGCTGTGATAAGGTAATTTGTTGGGTTTGCTGTATACTGCGGCAGTTGCTGATATTTGACGCTAATGAGGACGACAGATTTGTAATTTAAAAGGAGAAGAAGAGGAGCCGACTCGATTATTAATCATCTGTAAAGTAAATGTTTTAGTTCCTGAATGTATCTTTGGATAGCGGTCCCTCTGTTCAATGCATACATTTACTGATGTTTTTTCTCTTGTGTTGGGACTTACTGGTGCGCAGGGCGGAGGGCGTGACCTCGATCTCACTGGCGACCTGGTAGGGCTGGAAGGCCGAGGCTCCGCTGCCAGCGCTGAGGTCCACGGCGAACAGGTCGGGGCTCTGGGTCCCCGTGGAGCTGGCACTGGTCCCGTCGCCTCCATGGTGGGGGTCCTGTTCGTCATACACGGCTATCAGCTGGAGGAGGAGAGGTCACGAGACATTAGATAAAAAAAACACGTTGCTTTATATTAAATGAAACACGCATCATCAGTCATTGCAGTTCGCTGTCCCTATTTTTAATGTTTCTTCCAATAAAGCTGTTTAAGGCCACAACTATATTTTGCACAATCGTCACATTTGTTTCATTGCCTGAAATCCTGATCAATGATTCAGAACCCAGATACAGAGCAAGAAGAACTCCACAGGAAACCCACTAAGCATGTGTGGTCCTTTTGTGCTGGAACGCACGAGGACCACACATTCAGTCCAAATAGGTAAGGGGGTGATTTAGAATCTCACGTCTACACGATGTGACACTGAGGTGCTCGTTACCTCCAATCATATCCTCTCTTCCTTCAAAATGGCTCCAGGTTTTCTCTCTCCTCCCCTTCTCAGATCTGATTAATTCCAGCTTCTACCGAGTCCTTTTATTAGATTAAAAAATAAGAGCCAGGCCGCCCCTCTGTGACTCCCACCGGGCCCACGGGTGGGTTCAGCTGGCTCCAGTTAGCCGACGAGAAAATGATTTCAAAAAATCCATCCTACATTTGCATACTCAAAGGAAGTGATGCAACTGTCCCTCGTGGTGGGATCTGATGGAGACAACGTCCCCACACGGAGGACCACGACACCCTGACCCCCTGACCCACAGTAGATCCCCGAGGTTAGAAATAAACGCGTTGAACGGCCCAAACATCTTCAAGGCATCGCTGCAGTTGATCTGGGTTTGTTTACATGATCAGGACCAAAGAAACACGTCTGACGTGAAGTCGTCTGCTAAGTTGCATGCTTTCATTTGTATTTTTTGTAGTACGTCTGCAGCTGCAATGACTTGAAAGAGTGCACACTTGTTGGTGATCATTCATTCATATATATATATATATATATATATATATATATATATATATATAGTTGTTTATCTTTAAAATCAAGCCAACACTGACACACTCACACTTAATGAAAAAATCCACACAACTTAAACACTTACACATTAAAAGACACACTCCAATATGTAAACATGGCCACGCTGCAAGAGAAGCATTAGCACACACAATTACCGTTAGAGACACCCACACAATCCATTGAGAACACACACACACACACACACACACACACACACACACACACACACACA
>NW_022280084.1:1221496-1231384 GCF_004355925.1 Anarrhichthys ocellatus | reverse complement strand
CACACACACACACACACACACACACACACACACACACACACACACACCCCCCATTCAAATCCAACTAGCAGTTTTCCAGCACATTAAACCTTCATTTCAGCCACATTTAGCCTGAGAGCTGTGGAGTTTCATAGCAAGTTGGACAGGCTCCCTGGTGGTACACACACACACACACACACACACACACACACACACACCTCATTTTTCCCATTAGTCCCTTTACATAAATGTGCAGACATTTACTTCAGATTAGAGCTTGTGTCAGCCCGGGGCTAATGTGTGTACACACGGTAATGGGGGGTAATACAGGTCAAAGGCCAGGGGGGGTGAAGAGTGTGTGTGGGGAGAATGCGTGGATGAAGAGCAGAGAGCAGGAAACAAGGGGAAAGTAAAACAGATGGATGAGAGTAGAAGTGTGTGCGTGAGTATCAGAGAGACGGATGTGCGTTTCATGCGTACGCGTCTCTGTAAGAACTCCCTGTGTGGAACTGTCACAGAGAGTCCTCCACTCTTCCCTCATTAAGGCTCAGTTCAGCCGGAACAGCTGAGTCAGCAAAGGCCCCCTGTACCCCCTCCCGGTCCGCTCCCTAAGGACACCACAGAAGAAGAACCCCCCCCCCCCCCCCCCCCCCCCCCACACCCCACCCACAACACCCCCCCCCCCCCCCCCCCCCATGTGATTTTTACAGCCCATGTGGTTCTTGTCATGCGGTAATCAGTTGGGCTGCAGTGTGCACTGTAAAATGCGGTAGGGCTTCAAAATCTTTAGCCAATCCTGATGTTTCTTGAGATGCAGAAACAATCAGAATAATAACAGCGGTGTGATGGAGGACGTCAGTGCGAACTTAAGTCTCTGGTTTAACAGACGTGACAGTTTGACGGAAAGATGAACTTCACATTTTCACATACGTTTCGTGATTCAAAGATCTCTTAAGTAACGCCACGTTTTTAGATAAGTTCTTAGAAGCATTTTGTACATTTCCAGTGATGCTTCTTCTCCTCAGAACATCAGAGTTGCAATTGTCAGAATATTACACCGACGACTGGAAAAGGCACATTTACCCACAGGGATCCCCAAAGGTTTCCTATTATCAAACAAAAGCAGATGCTGAAATCATTTACATTACAATATTTTCCACTCAGTATACAAATTATGAATGTATGAAGTAATCTGTGTGTACATACATCTATATGCAGATGAGTACAATGCAATAATAATGATAAACAATAACTTGCTGGGAAGAAAAAGATAAGAGAAATGGAAGAAATGAACGACAAGAAAACAAACTAAACATCCGCTGTAGTGCGTTTCCTAATCCGTGTGAGAATGGTGGATTGTAAAGTTCAGAGGTCACCGCTGTGACTGACGGACGCTCCCTCAGGACTCATGTTGCTCGTGTTGGATGTTTTATTGACTGGATTGTTGTGTGTGTGTGTGTGTGTGTGTGTGTGTGTGTGCTGTGAAACAGCCCAGAGTCACAGCTAATTGCTGAGGTTTGTTGACAAGCGCGGCCCCTGACCCTGCCTGCCATGGGAGAACGGCTGCCACCTATCATCTCTCACACACACCCACACACACACCCACACACAGAAAAAGGTGGCGTCCAATCAGCAGGGCTGGTCTACCCTGAGGAAAACAGGATGTGTACACAGTGTGTTGATTGGCCTGTGAAAGTGTGTCAATAGGTTCAGACAATCTAAAAACCTTCTTTCTTGACTTAAAGCTCAGCCCTGTGCAGCTGGATTAGAGCTGTAACAATTATTTTACACGTTATTTGATTATGAATGTATTATTTGGACGTCTAGTTTGCTGGGATGTTGTCAATATTTTATTCCTTCTGACCAACATGTCAAAATAAACCAAATGTGAAGAAAAGCAAGCAGATCGTTGTGTGACAAACTGTGAGAGTTTTTTGCTTAAAACTGTAAATTAAGATTAAAATCAGTTTTTTTTGTTCATCAGTCAATTGATCCTTCGTTAATTGCTGCCCTCCAACGCAGACCGACATCGACAGTAGCGTCGACCAGCTCTTTTATTCTCAGAGGCTGGTTCTGTGGTTTTAGAGCTATTGATAAACGGTGGTTCCCTTCCACACTGTGATCTGCAGCTTTATCTTTTCAACCTGTTTTCACTGCTGACTCACTTTGACATCCTGGATTTATCCTTCAAACTGCAGTTAGTGTGGGCTCCATGGTAACGTAGCTCCGACAGCTTGCCGGAGAAGCAACAGGGGGCGGGGCTTAGCAAAGGCTCAATTGACTAATTGACTAAGTGCTTTATGCTCCAACGTTGTGCAATAGATGGAAGCCATCCAATACTCTTTTTTTGATTTTTGACCCAAGCTTGTTATGGCAGCAGGCAGCAGGTATCCACAGGTATGTGCATACACACCTGTGCAAAGTGTGTGTGTGTGTGTGAGATAATGCACATGGACGTATGTGTTCACGTGTGTGTGCAAAACTCACTTTTGAATCGTTTTTTGTTCACTTTCTTGCGCGCGCGCGCGCACGCGCGCGCACGCGCACGCACACACACACACACACACACACACACACACACACACACACACACACACGAGAGCCAAAAAAGTAACAATAATCGAAAACTAAATTACAAGGGAAAGTGCGAGTCAGTCCACTTTTCAGCCGTCACTTGCAGCTCATAAATCATCATCATAACTCTGGCTAGAACAACACGCTGGCAGCCGGGCCAGAGAGAGGGAACCAAATGTCTCTCAGAGGGGAATTAATCCCTTCGGGTGTGTTGGGGGGGGAAATCGCCCAGTCTTATTTCATCAGAAATCCCCGATGCCGTCCAAAAATTACAGTTGCCTCAGTTCTGGCGAGCAACTCCAAAACATAAATCCATAAATCTCCCCGAGCTGCTGCGGCCATCTATCGACCGTTTGATTTATCCCCTCGTCACACGAAATAATGTCAAGTCATTACAATTTTCACACGGAATTATATAACATCAATACACCGCATTTTCCCCCGGTGTCAAGCTCCACACCGCGCCATGTTTGTGTTCTTTTTATATGATTTACTGAATGTGAACCGCATTATCAATAACAGACAACCGGCTCTCTTTCCCTTTATCAATAAAGGGAAAGAGAGCCGGTGGGAACGACAAGACAAGAGGTAGCGAGTAATACGGCTGCCTCACATGAGCAATGATTGAATGACGTTGATTAACTATTTTAGATAAAACACAAACTAATTAACGATTATTTATATTCTTAATTAACCTGACAATTATTTTTCTTAGTTAAACTATTAATCTTTGGGTTGTAAAAAGCTAAAAAGGCTCAGAAGTCCAAAACCTAAAAATATTCAATTTACTATTACAAAAGCTCAAGTGACACTTTCCAAACGTCCGACATGTAAAATTTAATATTTTGACCCTCCAGAAGTTCACTGATGGACCACCTTGGTAGCCAAGTGGTTACAGCTCATTCCAAAGCGCTACATCACGGGTTCCATTCCAGCCGTGGCCGCTTTGTTGTACGTCACACCTCTCCTCCCTCCCAAGTTTCTATAATATCCTCATCACAACTGAGGAGAACTGAGCGACTTAAACGTTTAATATCATCAAAATAGTTGCTGATTATTCTTCTAGTCCTCTCAACTTTCATTTAAAAGCTCAGACATTGCCTTGTATTCAGTGACGTAGTGATCGGATACACTGGATCGGTTACTGGAGTCAGGAAATAGGAGAGAAGAAGTTGGGATGGGTGAGTCCCCGTCACTGATGTGCAGTAGTGGGAACATGTACCCACTCCACTGGACTCAGTATCTAATCACACCGTTCATTGGACCTTCTTGGATATGTTTGGAATGTCCCAGTTGGTATTTAGCGCATCGGTACATATAGAAAACCCCGGTGCTGAATTACTGCGTCTTCTATTTTAATTAATATTACACATTTTCTATCATGGCTCCAATTCTAAATTGAGGATATTTTCCTTGTCTTTGTAAAGAGTTGGGCGATACAAATAACATTTACTTGACTCTATTGAAGTTTTAAATTCATCTGCCAACAATAACTATTACCTTTGTCTTTATTTGATGTGCTGCAGGTGGACCAGCTCAGATCATGGATCTCTAGAATCTGTTATTGTACCAGCTACTCACACATACAAGGAATCTTTGCAGACCTCGTTAACTATGCACCAGTATCACCAAGAGAACATCCCATGGGCGTATTATACTTTGCAAACAAAGCTGATCCTGATTCTGGAAACCCAAATCCTCCAGACCTGGCCCGCACTGAACCAGGTCCGTGCCAGGGAACGAGAGGGGGCAAAAAGCACCGCAGTCAGCGAAAGCGGGGAAGTAACCGCTTCACTTTCGCCTACACAGCTGTGTAATCCAAAACATGTTGTCCCGACACTCCTCTGAGGTCAAAAGAAAACTGCAGCCCAGAACATTTTCCTCGGTTACCTCGGTTACATGCTCCAGGAACTTTGAAGAAAGTGCAGCCGGCACTTTTTTTATTTTTTATCCCAAAAGCGACAGCCATCAAAGCCTCTGAAATCAGTCGGCCGCAGCCCAGAAGCCACAGAGTGCAGACAGGCAGTGACCGCGTTACCCTCGGGTCAGCCCTGTTCATGTGTATGTGAGGAGTTCACTTTCAAAATGACAGGAAATGAGAAAAAACTAGAGCTCCCCATTAATAGATCATCATTTTTAAAGGATGGTAACTTTAGATGATGACATGATGATATTTTGCAGACAGGACTTCCTACATTTTATGGTTTTGAATAATGGATGTCTGTTATTTTACGTGAACATGGATATATACTTAACCATAATTTGGTTTTTTTCATGACATTTATTTCCTCTTTATTTACAGGAAATCGTCCCGAGATTCGCAGGTCGAGGAGTGGGAGGAATGGGACTCCTGACGGGTTCATTAAAGGAGGAGAAGCTGTGACGAGAGTTACAGTTACACCGTTTGCCGCCCAATGAGTGGCAAATACACGGGAGGGGGGGAGACGCTATCTATGGAGGCCACAGAGGGAGAGCAGGAGTGTTTTCTCCTCCTTCAGACGTCCAGTTTGATTTGTTACCCGAGAGCTTACATGAAAGTGTTCGCCGTTAGTTATCTTTTGACAGCTTTACAGGCAACAACAGACTGGAATAATTTAAGTCACTCCATCTCACCTACTTCATCAACTAGAGTCAATTTAATTGATATGGTAAATAATAATTATCGACTCACTAATTTGTGGTGAGGAGAGGCAGCTGGACGTTATGAAGTATGTCAGATTTTCACACATCCGGTACGGTTTGAGTCAGGCCGCGTGGCTTTAAATAAAGCCTCTGGTACAAATCAAAGAGAGTGTGTACACTGGGAAATGAAACATTAACCTTCAGGAGAAGACGCTCTTATTGGTCTGTGGTCGGGATGCACAGATACTAGGGTTTATTCAGACCAAGTACAAGCACTCAGGAGGCCTCAGCAGTGCCGCTCCTATAGAACCATTTCTGTACAAAACCAATGGAATCAGAACCGACATCTGAGTCAGCTCCGTCCGTCACACCGGCTCAGTCTCATCCTGTCCCGAGGAAATGGAAGTACAGAGTGTGATACAGCACTCTGAAGTTTATTTTGTCGCCTTGTTTCCTCACAAGTCAGACCCGTCATATCAGTGTGATCCACTCACACTGTCCAATCAGCACGTTTCATAAAGACACAGAGACTTAGAGGACCTTTTAATGTCGCTGAGAACTTCATTTAAGACCGTTTTGACAACCACCATAAAGGAGAGGAGCCAAAGCAGATTATTTTTTGGAATAAGCAGCAAAGACAAAAAGGACAACAGGAAATAAAACACCATCACATTCACTCACTTGTTGACGTCACACTGGTTTTTCAGTATTAACTTCATATGAACCAGAGAGCAGACAAACGTGGGTCGAACTTCAATTTTAAACGCCACTAAACACAAAAAATGAACTTTAAGTGTCCAAGACTAGAAGGTCACAGAAAGTAGTGGAGAGTTCCAGATGACAGATTGTTCAGAACTTTTCTCAGACTCATTTCTGTAATCAAACGGGCGTTTTGCAACAACTATTCCAAAAAAAAATAAAAAAGAGCTCATCTGAGCAGCAGGCCGAAGGGGGGGGGAGGGACAGATGTGGCTAAGATTAGCCGGGGCTGCTAGACGAGCAGCGCAACCCCAAACTCCCACAGAGGCCGTTAGGGGCTGAGCAGGAGGCAGAACACGCAGTCACCTTGGCCTCCCTGAGCTGAGAGACAATCAGAGACGTCTCAAACGGAGCAGACTGAGACGGGACCAGGTGTGTGTGTGCTCACCTCCTCACTCACTCACTGAAAACACAAACTGACACAAACACGCACAACTATTATGTCCCAGTAAACAGATTTAGGATCAGATAGTAAACGTGTTGAGGACAATCCAGCAAGTTGGCTCAGCATATTGACCCGCTATCCATTTTCACTTTAATCCTGACAATAGAAAACATGTGTGTGTGTGTGTGTGTGTGTGTGTGTGGGGGGGCTTCTGAGCCGAGGCCAAACTGAAAACGGCAATTAGATGGAGCGGGGGGGTGGGAGGGGGTTAGAGGGGGAACGAGGCACCGAAGGTGATTCATTCTCCAAAATGAGCAGACTGCTGAGTCGTGACTCTTATTCCCTGAAAGATGTTGCTCTTGTTTCACCGCTTAGTGCTCAACTTCTTACTGGTGGAGCTCTTCTGAACTTTGGCTCCGCCCCCCCAGAGGAGCAACAGTTTACAGCCAAGCTGGAACCAAATGACTGACCTCATCGGAAAAGGTGCTCCTCAAAAATATGTAATTTCTTTTTTTTTTTTAACCTACACTTGGATTAATAAACAAGATGGAAATCAAGACATTGGTCTACATTTTGGCAACTCTTTCTTGCAAAGACTTTGACCGACAGCACCCTCTTGTCTGTACGCTACATATGAACTAGAGCCAGTGAGCAATTAGCTGAACTCTTCTTCTTCTGCCGGTGCCTTTTCACTCATTGTGTGCTAGATTGTAAAGGGGCTACACGTGTTGTATTGTGTGTGATGGCTGAATAAATACACGACTTAATGTCTTCTAATTAACACCATTGTATTATTCTAACATGGGGCTCTGAAGGAGAAAGCACTGCGAGTCTCTTCACCCCTGCCATTACAGTCATGGAGATAAGGACGGAAAACAAAAGAGTATCCCTTTAAATGAACGGCTAACCAAAGACGCGCATGTGTGTGTGTGTGTGTGGGGTGGTGGTTTGCTAGCACCACTAATGAGCACCATACATCACATGCTATCGGGGCTAATCACACTGAGGGCTATATTTAGCTTCAATTACCTGTTTTCCATGGGACTAATCAACACTTAGCAGGCGACACCACCGCTGTAAACGTGACCGTGTGTGTGTGTGTGTGTGTGTGTGTGTGATGCAGATGTGGCTATGTGTGTGTGTGTGTGTGTGAGAGACCGTGCGTGCGTGCGTGCGTGCGTGCGTGCGTGCGTGCGTGCGTGCGTGCGTGATGCAGATGTGGCTATGTGTGTGGATGTTTAATTAAGTAGGACAACCTGTGTATATGAACATAAGGGCTTAATAGCTTTTGGAAGGAAACTGTGGCTCTCGCCATGAACTCATGCAGCTGGAATAATTCGGTTTAGTTCAAACTTGGTGAACTGGGCTCCAAAAAATATATATTTTTGGCTTATGTTGTACATGTAATAGATTTTAAAATGTCATTGCTGAATAAACACTCAAGCTTTGTGGTTAAAGGTATGTATAAAACACATTTTTAAAAATCAGAAAGAAATAAGCTCCTTAATTTGGAGCAAATCAACATTGTGTTTGTTTACTGTAGCGTGGGCTGGACTGTAGATTGGATCGGGGTTGACAGACTATATGCAGCGTGCTTGGTTTGTATGGCCTCTAGCTTTCATAAAACACAACCGGACATTACTTTATCTCAAATATCTTGCGGCCATTTCTTCCCCTTGAGCTGCCAAATAATAGTTTCAGCCTCTCTGACATTAATGTTCACGGAGTGTCCTCTTGTTTGTGTTTTGATTAATTAGTCTCAGATGGAATTCCAGCCCTGGATTCTTAAACATGTAATTCCCTCCCTGTCACTCTCACAGATCCCCCACAACAGAGCTCAGGCTGTACTAATGTTAACCAAACACGACCCCGTACTGAACTGTACTGTCGGCCACAGGTCTTGTTTTTATGTCTGTTTCAGGACGACAAACACGTTGTTCATCTAACCTCCGGGACACAACAGAGGGAAAAAGACGGCACATATAACGGATGTACGACTGTGCCAACCCTGAGGGCAGTGAGACGGAGGGAGGAGAGAGAAAAGGAGAAGAATGCACGAGTCGAGTGAGGGGAGAAGGAAAGGAGAGAAGGTAGGGTTGATTGGGAGGAAGCGTGAGGATGGGAAAAAAGGGGATAAATATAGATGGAAGAGGTCAGAGAGGGCAGAAATGAAGAGATAAAAAAGGAGAAGGAGAAAGGAGATGGTTTAGCCAGGGAAGCGGGTGAAAGGATGCAAGAGGCCAGACCAATCCTCCATGAGAACGACTTGGCGGAGCTTTGAGGACGGAGCCATAACGGTGCTTTAGACTAAGTCGCTTCTCCACACAGTCTGGCTGAGGAGCTCAGGACACTGTGAGCTGGACAGCTTCACCCTCTCTTTGCCAGGAATTTCTCTGTCACCGCTTTGGCCTGGACGAGTGGTGCTGGTCGGCAGGGTTAGCGTAGCGTGAGCTCAAGTGTGTGTGTGTGTGTGTGTGTGTGTGTGTCTGTGTGTGTGTGTGTGTCTGTGTGTGTGTGTGTCAACACAGCTGGAAAGGCTCAAGCTGGCTCGAGGCTTGCCGGGGAACGCGCTCCTTTTTTAGTAATAAATCAGCAGAAATAAAGAAGTTGGGAAGTGAGGGGTGATGGGAGATATGGGGGGGGGGCAGGAAGGAGGTTGACGTTTCATGAGAGAGTGAGTAAGATAGACAGATATTATACTGTCTGTATTTCTTATTAAAGCTATTAAAAAGTTCAGGATTTTCCTACAAAAGGCAAAACCATCATTCTCCCATGACTCCTCACGATTAAGTCTGCGTGCTTCTCACCAGTAAATATGTTGTTACAGTATTTCACTGACCAGCTCCTTATATATCCAGCAGTACTGCAGAAAGACACTTTAACCCATAAAGCCATATTGGTGAGCTTGGCATCACATCCTCAACTTTTCAACAGCCTTTAAGTACGAGAGGGTGGATTCTTTTCAAACCAGACTTCATTAAATAATATTTACAGAACAACTGTAATCACCGAGCTGAGCTGTGTGGGCAGTATCCCACTATACATTAAGTCCATATTTGTATAACAGCAGCCCCGGAGGGAGCCGTAACCGCTAATACTAGCCGTGTTAGCCGCCCTGTAAAATCTGCAGGAGCACTTGTGTGCGGTGGAGGACTCGGGGATACTTTCAAACTGCACGTTGTCATGAGGAGGCATCTGGGAGTTTATGCGCATACGTCTGGCCGAAGGATTTGAAACCCAGAAGATGTGAGATCGGCCCACATACGAGGCCGTTCTCCAGCCAGGCGGGGGTCTCGTAAGCCTCGCTGTAATTGAGGGCCGAGGGAGCACCTCGGGAGTGACGGCCGCTTAATGAGAAATTATAGTTCTGCTGATGCCTTCAGAAAAACCCCGACTCCATTTGATAGTAATTACATCTCATATGGTTTCATTACGCCGGGTCCTTATTTGGATTAGGCAACATTACGACTGAAAAAGGAGAGGATAAACTCTGCCGGGATTAACACCAGTTTGAGACCCCCAACACACACACACACACACACACACACACACACACACACACACACACA
>NW_022280084.1:1205993-1221486 GCF_004355925.1 Anarrhichthys ocellatus | reverse complement strand
CACACACACACACACACACACACACACACACACACACACACACACACTGTGATAAATGAATGAGGTTCTGCAAGTGAGTCCAGCGAGAGCAGTCACACCGAGTGTTTCAAAACTACACTGCAAATTTATCTAAATTATCTTAAAATTCATTATTGTGTCATTTAGCTTCGAGCGCCATTACAGCTGACTCAGCATGTGGCGATCGCACTTTCAGCCGTTCAGGGTGAGTTACTCTCATTGGTTGCAGTGGGTTTGAAGGATTGTGCGCAATGCTTCCTTGGTACTTCCTGTTGACTCCGCCCAGCCACCTGCACAGTATGTGGGCAGGTGAATAAATCAATTGTTAGTGTTTGGCGATAACTGTTGTTTGACTGGCAGATTAATCGACTAATTATTCCAGCTCTATTTCAGTTGATGATGAAAAGAAGCAGCCTTGTGAGGTCATCATAATTCAAGATGTAGGAATGTTCACTGCTGTAAACAAACCTTTAACAGCATCATAACGCCGCTGTATAACGTTGCTCCCTGTTTTGAGAATTATAACAGGTTTCCATCCCGCATTTTGTTTTTGTTAATAACATTAAAACAATCCACCGACAACTTGCCACTTCTACCGCCTCACCGTCTATTTCACGTGGTTAAAAACGCTCCTCTTATGCTTCTCTGTGCCGCTCTAGCCGCCTTTAAGACCTCTGCTGATAATTGGAGAGCTGAAGTTTGCATAGATAATATCCCGGCTGCACTGACTTCAGAGAGAGACTCTCATTACCACAGATATTGCACTTGCGATTAAAAGTGGTTCTGCTAAGTCAGAGGTAAGAGCGGGTGGATTTGAGATGCGGGGCGGCATTAGAGCCGCGAGTTTAGGCTTTAATCCGAGTCGAGGTGGAGCAGGCGTCGAGGCTTTCCCTGTCTGAGTCTATCTCCAACACCCACACAACGCAAGCACACACACACACACACACACACACACACACACACACACACACACACACACACACACACACCTCTCTGCAATTCATAAGTCCTAACCTACATACACACCAACGCAGAAGTGAGCTCTTACGTTTTAAGTACCCAAAGTTACCTACTCTCACTCACTCCCTCACACACACACACACACACACACACACACACACACCTCCCCAGACCCATCATCAAATCTCTTTCCCTTTCACCACCTCCGTCCCCAGGAGAGCAGCCTCGGCACTGAAATCTAATTTAAGGCTCCATAAGCAGAGCTCAAATGAAACTGTCACATCAAAGTCGCCGCTGGGACGGAATGACACAAATCAATAAGACGGAGAGCTTCGGCAGATCCCCCCCCTGCGCACCCCGGAGACTCCTGAGCCGACCTGGGCCGGGATCAGGCCGGTCAGACACCCCTCCGACTGGAGGTGGAGCGTTGTGTTAGAGGGGGGTTGTGATGGAGTCCGTTTGTCTGTGTATCAATCTCTCTGTCTGCCTGACAAAACTCTGATATGAAGGTATGCACCGATCCGATGTCACGTTCTCATAGAATTTATCATCTCAAGGAACAACAACAACAACAACAGGTGTCAGCGCAACTGATCCGTACATCCTGCCTGATCCGTTCAGCACATGTGCAAACTAGTGCTACACGCGTGTGGTTGAACACTCGTGCATGTTATTTTTCCCCTTAAGATGCTACTTTGTGAACAAATTCTTGTTGAAATCGCCAGGAGGGCCGCTCGCTAACGTTAGCGGTTAGCAGCCATAAACCGTACATTTGTTGTCCATGCAGCTGTGATGATTTACATATAGTGTTAGAAAACAGTTGGCAACAAAGAACAGAGAGAAAGCAGCTGCAGGAGGTAAATTCATCCAAAACCAAGCACACTACCGCGTACAGCAAACTCCATGTATCTGTTACAATAGCTGTTCGAAGACGTCGCCTGTGTGAGCCTTAAAGCTGAACGTGAACTTGAAAAAGCAAACTTGATTGCGGGTCAGAACTCTAAAGGTGCTTTCAGACGGCGGGCGGCTGCCTCCAGGCAAAATCAATGTCCTGTCCCGGCAACCTCGGATCCCACCGGCCGGCACACCAGCGGCCGAGGCCCTCCACCGAGAGTAATCTCATCACGCAGCTACACACAGCGGCCTGAAGCTGACGCTGCACCAACACCCCTCCATTGATCCGTCTGTTCTCTGCTGGCGAGGACGAGCAGCGGCCCTCTGAACTCAGACGGGCTGCAGGCAAAACCAGCTCCTGCGTGGTCTGCCTCACGTGGTCTGTAACACTGATGGATCTCAACCAGCAGAACCAGAATGTAGCGGCCAGGAGCTCTCAGGTGAAGAGCGGCTCACTAGCTTGTGTTTTTATGATTTCATACAGAATTATTTAATCTACACTTTGAAAATGTACTTCTATCCTTTTGTGTTTTTACTTGATCAGATGAGCTCATCTCTCTGTGAAGAACGTTGGTCAACATTGGTGTTAAATGTGCTCTGTGAATAAATTGACTGGTCAAGTTGTAGTACAGTAGTCAGAGTCAGACTCCTCTTCATGAATCAAGCCTTTTAATAATCCCTCTGCTTTTTGGAGTAGCGAGTGTGAAAGTGGAAGATGGAGGAAACCTTTGACGCTTGTGAAGTAGACCGCTCTCTGTTTTACTACCGTGCTACATCAATGTAATCCTCTTTAATAGTGTGTTCTCTGGGTACTGTTCAAGAAGTGAGAACATACCTTTGATGATGACTAAATATAACCCATCCAAATATATATTTTTTTTACTTTCCAATTCTAATAGAAGTTTCTAGCAGACCGACTCCTGGAGGAGACTGATAAAACGCAGAGTGAAATCTGCTCTGCTTATGAAGGGGAGTTCATTGGGCGCGGGAGGAAACTTCTGGAAGATGGAGAGGTGAGATAAAAACAGCTGTGAGGTCTGAGGGATGGAGAATGACAGAGTGGAGAGTTCAAGGGAAGATGGGAACACACCGAGAGGGAGGGAGGGAGAGTAGGAAAAAAGTGACTCAATGATATATCATTAACAGACATTACAGCTGTCTAATTATCTCAGACAATAAATAGGAAGAAAGAATATAACTACAGAGCACCACCACAATTAGAAAACCCCAAAAAGAGAATTCAAAAATGACGTAAAATACATTAAATTGTGTGGAGCACGTCCTGCAGGTCAGCTTAGCGACCGAGAAATAGTCCGGCACACAAAACCCAAACACCTCATTTCTACGGATTAAACAAACGAGATATCACGTGGTTATCAGTGAGCTTTAGAGGTGCCGGTAGGGGGATTTTGTAGCTTTGGACAGAGCCAGGCTAGCCGTTTCCATCCGTTTATAGTCTCCTGGCTGTGAGTGGTATCAATTCAATCCACTCAAAATAGTCCTTTTGCACGAACAAAGGATCTTTAAAGTAATTGTAAATGCATTTCCAAGCCAACAACAAGGGGACAGACAACCGCCTGGAACCGATAACCCTCCACTGGGTGAGAGTCTTTGGGACTACGCTGGCTTGTATTGGTCAATATTTCATTGAGTGCTGTATGAACTAATCTTCCTCAGGCTTCTCAGTTATGCATTAGCCAACGTTAAATCACCAAACAACGAATGCATTGTTATGCCAGTTCTACAACACGTGTGGGACAGATCCTCTTCTCTGTCGTCTTCATCTTGAAAACGTGTTTTCATTTACAAGTTGAGGCTGAAAACATTTGGAGCACAATCACCTTAATACTAGTTTGCACTACGGTTTTTGGATTTGGGCCTTTTGATACAAGACCTTACAGTATGTTAAGATGAATACCAGTTTATTTATAAGTCTGATTTCATTTGATCTGACATGGAAACAGAGCAACACAGGCCTGCCTTTGAGTTACGTCAGGATGAAAAAGTTTCTCAGAGCCTCAACGTCCATCCACGAGCCAGCGTCTTGAAATGCATAATTCAAGTGCACCCAAACAACAGATGGTGCATTTAATCTGCATTTTCTCCTCCACAGATCCCATACACCCGCTATCATTTAGGGGAAATAAAGTGCATTATCCAACCCCCTCTGCTCAGCAGCGCTTATCCTGAGAGACATCGATACTTCACCGAGCGCCGGGGGAATGGCAGAGTGGGGCTGGCTGAGACGTCCTTGTTGTTGAAATAAGCACTTTTACTCTCGCACAGACAGCAGAAATCTGACAGCGATACTTTACACAATGGCCATTGTCGGAGGCGAAGCCGTGAGGGAAGACGAGCAAACGGGCTAATTTGCAGTGTGAACAAAAAGACGTCTGTGAAGGCTCTGCAGTGACACGTTTCTGTTGCATTAGGGATGGAGACGGGATTAGAGCCGGAGCGTGTGATCCCCGCCTTGTCTCACTGTGATCTTCTCCGAGTGGTTGACAGAAAAATGTCTGCAGGAAACAAAAATAACCGGAGCCACAATGGAAGTCTCCTACGTCTATCCTTCACCCATCCTGAGAACAAAAGGCAGCCATTGTAGAAGTCACTACAGAGGCTTTATTCTTTATTAGTATTCACCATTAGAGCCCACACATAGCCAGTCTCCTCGGGAAAACTAAACTAAACTTTATTTCAATGGTCATATACATACAGCCCCTGGTTCTGGTTGTATTAGAACAATTGTAGGTAATGTATATAGTATATTGTGCCATGGCAGTATTGATTTGTCTGGTATTCCAGGTATATTGCTTGCCCATAAGTAGAACGTCCCACGGAGTACCATGTCGTTCCCGTCTTCGATGCAGTTTTAGACGTATTTATTCTATATTCGTGTCATTTGAATGAGAAGGGAGTTCATCTCTTTCCTGCAAATGTTCTATGAATTGCAAACACATCTTAGAAGATTTGTGCCAGATGTCTGCGTAGAGCCAGATGACCCGAGCAGGCGGTCCCACTTGTGATAAAGGATGTAACACTGCAAGTGTAAAATTGGCTGCTAGGTTTGGGAGGCACTCAAACTACATTGCTACATTGTGAGAAATTACCCCGAGACCTTTTATTTCAGCCTTTTTTCTCAAACTTTTAAGTATGGGGGACGGGTATGCATTATGTATTAATCCTCCTCGTACAGTAGCCTCAGTGCTGCGGAGGATTCTCAAAGGTTTTACAAAAAGACTAAATGCATCATTTGAAATAAACTCTATCTTGTAGCCAGCTAGAACCACAACACAACACACACACACGTTAAGAGAGCGGAGAGCAACGAAAGAATTGCCTCTACAGAAGTTGTTCACAGGTTGTGAATGAACTTGACTAACAGTAACAGCTTTATGATGAGAAAAGAGCCCATATACACACACACACATACACGTATATATACACACACACATACACGTATATATACACACACACACATACACGTATATATACACACACACACATATATATACACACATACACATACATACACGTATACACACACACACATACATACACGTATATATACACACACATACATACACGTATATATACACACACATACATACACGTATATATACACACACATACACACACGTATACATACACACACGTATATACACACACACACATACACACACACACATACACCCACGTATATATACACACACACATACACCCACGTATATATACACACACACATACACCCACGTATATATACACACACACATACACACACGTATATATACACACACACATACACACACGTATATATACACACACACATACACACACGTATATATACACACACACATATATACACACACACACATACATATACACATATATATATAGTATATACATACATACATATACACATATATATATATAGTATATACATACATACATATACACATATATATATATAGTATATACATACATACATATACACATATATATATAGTATATACATACATACATATACACATATATATATAGTATATACATACATACATACATATACACATATATATATAGTATATACATACATATACACACACACACAATCTGGTTTAGTTGCCTCAATGCACCTGGACTTCCTGGGGAATGCGTTGGTGGATCTGCTCGGTATTCTAGTCAAGCATGGCAGATATGTCTGTGCAAGTCATCACCACAAACCCCAGAGCAGAAGGTACATCCTGTCTGGGCTCGAAACACAACATTTCAGTCTGACTTGAAACACATGGTCCTCGCAGAATCACCGTTCGTGTGTGTTTGTGTGTGTGTGTGAGAGAATGTGTGCAGGAGCGTGCATGCGGATTCAGAATGACCAGGCGTGACGAGAACGTTCGCATTGATGAGCACGTGCATTCATTTGCAAACAAGCCTGGGCGCGCTCTCCTCCCCGCTTCCTCTAAACTCTGAAAGAGCTCCAAAAGCTAAGTTCCCACGACCGAGTTAAGACTCCTAAAACCCCCTCCATTACAATCATCATGAAATAATTGCATCATTTTCATCACCCCATAAGGAGCTCCCTCTTCGGTCAAACGCAGACAGATTCGCTCCGGATCGGCCTTGAAGCAGTTCACCCCCATTCCCTGGTGGACAGCGGCAGAGGCAAAGTTCTAATTATGGACAGAGGCGTGGGAGGTAGTGAGGGGTTAGAGGAGAGACGGACAGAAGGCCACCAAGAGAAAGGAGACGGACGGAAAGAGCAATGGAAGTGGCTCTCAGTGGCCTCGGTTCAAAGACCGCTTTAACGTTAATTCAACCCAACGGACAACAAGTGCCGCTCCGCTTCTCTGGGCAATTAATCTAGCGTGAGCCAAGCACAGACAGAGATTTCAGAGAGAGGGATAAAAAAAAAAAAAAAGTCTGCATAATTTTTTTCTGAGCCAATTACTGTGACAAGGAGAGGAGGTGTTCCACAAATGAGCATGTGGAACAGAAAGAGAGAGAAGTGCAACAGAGCAGGGACACCAAGACTCACTCGTATTTGGGTCAAATCCTGAACTGAAGAAAAGATGAGCAAGAGAGGTATAAAGGTCACCAATTTACCCACAGTTCCCAGCAGGGGCTTTGACACCGAGCATGCTCATCTGGCTTGTCAAAGAGAGAAATCAGTCAGTGTCAAAACACGAGTCGGTGGTACTCCACGTCAGGGGAAAGGAAGCCGGAGGCCTGCAGAGGATGCCACTCAAAGAGCTTTTTTGGCGGCAACGCTGAAGCTTAGCTGTCAGTAATGCACTCAGACTGACAGATAAGCGTTATTACGGATGCCGTTAGAGTAGAATGATGTCGCTGACGAAGATTTAAGCACATTTAAAGGGGGGGGGGGGGGGGGTGTGCAACGAGATGATTTCACCTCTTTGGAAAACAGCAGTTAAACCCAGAGCGGTTTCTTCTTTAAACCACGGGGTGTGTGTGTGTGTGTGCAGGGACATTTCAGAGTCCGGTGGAATGGGTTTCACCCACAGAGGTGTGGAAACGTTTGACCCGGCCGTGCACGTTTCATGAAGACGTATCCTCAGAAGTACAACGCGGGGCCTCCGGCTACATTTGATGCTTTCTTCAGAGAGCACAATTACCAACTCGTTTAGGAAAACCCAACCGAGGAAATTGGGGGCGCTTAGTAAATTGCCACACTGCGCTCTAAATGATTCTGACAGCGAGTGAAAAAACAACAGGTGAGAATGGCAATTTTCAAGAAGCAAGTCCCCCAGCTCTGGGTCTATCAGGTTTATCAAAAGGGTCAGTGGTGTGTGTGTCTGGTCCACCACGGCCCCCTTAGGGGGGGGACTGTTCTTTCACACTGTACAATTACACAGAGGGGTCTATGTCTGAAGAGCGGTCTCAGTATTAAATGTAGGGCGTGGTTATGTGTACTGTTACTGTAGATTCGTGGTCTCTTTTGTGAGTACAGGCAAGTTGTTGTCTTTTGAAAGTGGACATCTGTACCGTGTTACACTAAATCAGTGAGGCTCGAACCAGCACCAGAATTGTTCGTGGTGATTTGTTATTGTCTAATGAGAGGCTGACTTATCGAATTATTGTTTCAGCATCTGTGTACTGGGAGTGATTCTTGTTCTTCAGTGAAACAGGGGTCTTTGATCTCTTCAGTATACCCAGCATCGAATGTAGAAGTGGACGTTGTCACTATGACGTCACCATCGGTTTGTGGACTGTTGTTTTGAAGCCTTGAGGACGACATTTTGGCCGTTGGCATCTTGGTTTTTTGGTCATCGCTGTCTTGGTTATAATACTCTTTCATGAATAGACAACACACTGCGAAAGGGCTAAAGTTGTAAAACGAAAACACAGACAATGCCATGGTAGCAACCTGTCAATCACCATGTAGCCCCGCCCTAAAGCATCCCCTGCTTTATGGTCTGTTTGACTCTAAATGGACCATAATGTACTAAATGAACATCATGCTGTATTGAAGAAGACTTGAAACTAGAGACTGCGACCATAAACTCATGTTTACAATGTTTACTGAGGTAATAAATCAAGAGAGAAGTAGAGTCATTTTCTCATAGACTTCTATACAACCAGAGGAGTCGCCCCCTGGTGGACACTAGAGAGAATGCAGCTATAAGACACTTCTGCATTGGTTTCATTTTTCAGACTCGGAGGCTGCCGCCTGAATCCAAAGGCCTGCCTCTCTTAATCTCCTTTGGGACCAAAATAGTAAGTATAGAACCATAACCACACTGAACAACAGTGGATTCAGCCATGACAAGCTCTCTGAATGAGTCTTCAGTGCTTGATGTTGGGTTGAATCACAGCAGAAGATAAAACTATTATTATCAGAGAAACATATGAATGTGTGAACTTGCCACACATAGTGGGGTCTAGTCTCTGTTCCTGTGCAGCCACACACACCTTGTATGTAAGAGCCTCGGTGTGTGTAGGTGTACGTGAGAGTGCACTGTCTGCTCTCTGCCCTGCTGTTCTGTCAGAGATTACAGAGGTCATTTCATAAAGGGCCATCTCCAGGCCTGCCTCAGACCCAATCATCCCCCCAGCAAATCTCATTTACACCAAACCCCGGGGACACTGCGGCCATTTCTGCTGCTAACTCTACACTGCAGCAGCCTGCAGCGAGGCTGAGTTAAGCAGCAAAAACATGTTAGCGGGGGGGTACACTGCCTTTCCCATTACGCAGATTCTCATAAAAATGAAGGCTTTTATATCCTTGCAGAGCCAAATCAAAAATACGATCTTCATTCATACACACCTATATGCGTTTACTCTCGTCGCTGTGGCTTTGACTAACAATCTGCATATCCGACGTTTATGTTTCTGGTGATCCAGTTGAAGTTCTGTAAGAGTTCCCTCTAAATGGCACGTAGATCCGGCTCATAGGAATGTCACAGTTCCTAAGAAAAGCTTCAGTCAAGTTGCTTCTAGTGTTACAGAACCAGATCCTCACATCGCTGTGTCAGCACAAAGAACGTTCTGGCAGCAGACATTATTATTCTGGTTTTGGGGGAGGAGGAGGAGGAGGAGGGGGCTGTCTGGCTTGTTTGCATGTATTTAAACCGATGACAATCGTCTTGGGCGGCACAAAGCACAAGATGCAGCGATGCTGCCCTCGCAAAATAGATGTCAGACTAGGTTGCAACTAACGATTATTTTCATTATTATGTAATCTAACAATCTTACAAATTAGTTTGTCTGAAATAGAGAAAATAGCAAAAAATAATAAAACACACACACACACACACACAAACAAAGGGAGAGCGACTTCCTTCTCAGTGAGAAGGAAGTCGCACACCACTCCATATGTGCATGGCTAACAGTTGTTTGCTGCTATTTTAATGCTCTGAATCCCATTTATTGCACCTTTAACACCACATAACTGAAGAAACCCAGCAAATCCCCACATTAACGGAAAGCAGCAGATGTGTCCATATATCAGGAACATAGAACACATTTGCAGTGAATTACATAATCCACCCATCTATTCCTCCCAGCAGGTTAAATCAAACTGCACCAATGCATGACCCGACTTCTCATCTTCTATGTGTTTTATGTAAATACAGTACAAGCAGAGTGATTAAAGATACGCATTACGCTGAGATTACCATATGTTTGTGAGCTGTGAGGAGCGATGTAAAGCACTCAGAGCTGTTTGCATCATGCTCAGAGAGACTTCTCAGTGTGTCTGTTATGACAACCGAGCTTGTTAGAGAGTGCTTCTGCTTCTGTGTTTGCATCATCGTCCTCTTCATCAGCGTCTCTATTGTGGCAACTGAGCGGACTAAAATCTGTGTGTGTGTGTGTGTGTGTGTGTGTGTGTGTGTGTGTGTGTGTGTGTGTTGGGGGATACAGTGACTGGGCAGGAAGGGAGTTCAGGTTCTTGCTCCAACTCTGACACATGTGTCCAGATGTACTGCTTTAGTTACGGGAAACACTCGCAATTTCAGATATTACAAAAGATTTCCCTCCATTACACGACTTGATTTGCTAACCGAAGATTCTGGAGATTTTGCAAAGACATCTGGAAATCTATTTTTTTTTTTTTTTTGAACCTCAGCCTCTTGTGATTTTGGAAATAGAAATTTTTTAATCTAATTGCCCAAGTGCATCTCATCTACTACTAAAGCCTGAAGGCTCACCAAAGTCTGCAGCTATAAGACATGGCAGCCATTTGGTTCATGGGATTAAACCTGTGTGTGTGTGAGAGAGTGAGTGAGTGTGTGTGTGTTTTTTAGGTCATTGGAAAACCATGACTTTACATTTTTAGTGTATGGTTTTACAAATATTAATGTATATCCCTACTGTTCCTAGCAGGCATTACTATCCATTCATTTTTGCCGATTACGAAGTTATTCCATCACACAGAACATGAGGTCTACATTCACTTTGTTTTTTGTGCATGTGGAAAACGAATACCACCGGTATTGTCCTTTAAAGACCGCAACTGGCACGTATGAGTCATTAAAACTCCGCCTACTCTCCCACGCACTCACAAACACATACTGTACCCCCCCACCCCCGTGTAGCTCCTTTGTACGTCAGAAGACTACAGGATGTCTTGCCACTTGGGTCAACCGCTGCTCGGAGGACTGTTGTGTTTGGATCTGATAAAACGGGAAGAAAGAAGAGCGGTTGGCCGCAAGTAAACACCCTGCTTGTTTAGTTCCTGAGAGCTTGAGAAGAAGAGGAAGACACACACACACACACACACACACACACACACACACACACACACACACACACACACACTTCTCCACATTGTCCAGCGCCACCTTGGCACTTGTTGATTAGCTATAATGGATTTAACATGCGCTGAGCGCGGCATGTACTGGCCTTTATCCCCACATGCCGTGGTCTGTGAGTGAATGACTGAATGGAGGGATGAATGGCAGGATATCAGGGCATCACATCCGGAGGCCCCTGGACCTGCGGCAGATGGATTTGCCGTCTGTTTACACTGCCTATCACACAGAATGCTGTTCTCCCTGTGTGCGAGTGTGTGAGGAGTCGATTGTGTTTGTATTGAGAGCGGTAAATATGTGAAAAAGACACCAGGAGATCTGCTCGATTGCACCCAATTGGATTTGTCCCATGCCAACACCTTTGTCTGAATCGAGAAGGTTGAGTAAGAAGGCCGCTGATTAGCTCTCGGGGAGAAAACGTTTCGGCGCTAGCAGCTAACGGTGCCAACAGCGCGAACAACGGCAACAGTGCTGACAGAGCCGACAGTGTTGGACTGAGGAAGGAAGCGGAAGGTGAGCGCAGTGAAGAGCGCCTGTGACTAAGCAGCCAGTAGGACTCACATACGCTAACCAAAAACACTAAATCACATTTACCCCAAAAGGTGTCATCAGGTTTCTTGTTTGTCCAATGACAAAAAAAACACAGCGAAGGGAAAAAAAAAAAACCCACATTTGAGAAGTCAGAACCAGCAAAACCGTTGTTGTTTTTGCCTGATAAATGTCTTCAATGTGTGAGACCACAGTGAGGTGGACTGGAGCCGATTCTCGGGGGTCAATGAGTTCTTCCTGGTTTCATGCCGCGGGCAGGAAGTCTCCGCCCGTGTGTTTGTGTGCGTGTGCACTATTCTGCTCGTCTGTATGCGAGTATACGTTTTCAAACTCAAAAGTCCATCTCGTGTTTCTGGCTCATTACTTTGATCTTTTTAGAGAGATATCGTGCTGCATTGAGGTCCCTCCTTTCACGGAGTGTAAGTAGGCTTGGTAATGAGACTACATACATCTATCAAACACCAAAGAGTTAGACTAGAATAATGGATATAGCTGTTCATTCTCTGGATCAGCCACAGAACTGACACTCTTATGTTATCACAAAACATATTGATATCACATATACTGTGGTTTTCATTCTAAATCAATTTGCATTCCAGCTAACTTGCAAAGAAGAAAGTCAAACCTTTACATGTCTGGGACGGCAGATGAGAGACAACTATTTCTATCACGACTGTGAATTATTTGTGAGGCCATCAAAGCGCAGACGGTGGAAGGAAGTGACTACACAAACAGATCGCATCACAACATCCTGTTTGTGACCCTTCAACACTCACTTCCTGCCTGCTTCCTTCCCGCCGCAGGATTCGAAATTTCATTACCCGTTACCTGTGGGTGGGCGAAGTCTGAAGATTGCTATGAATTCAATATCCCAACGCTGCAAAGCAATACAAAAATATATCATATCTGCAGTAAAATCACATTAATAATGTAAGAAAAGGTGTATGCTGTTTAATGCTTCCTGTATGTCTCAGACACACACACATACGGGCACAAAGTAACTGTATATCATGTACCTGTATATGCACACACACTCCCAAAGGAAGAGACACATGCACACACACCCACACACACACACACACACACACACACACAAACACACACACACAGAGAGAGAAAATCCCCTCCTTCCTGCCCTCCCAACAGACACAGCATAACAGTAACTAGCGTCCCAGCGGTTGTGGAAAGCCTGCGGGGCAGCCTGACGTGGGGCCTCAGGGCTGCAGGTCTCTGCAGCAGTCTGATGGGAAAGACCTGAGCCTCCTAAACCTGAAACCACACTGCCCCCTGGTGGTGGAGGTAGGAAGTGACTGAGGTAGATTTACTGATAAAGTCACTGCTTTTAGATCATATTTAGTGTGTAGTTTCCTCTTTAAGTTGTTGCTCAGGATGTTTGTGCAATGCCTTAGAAGATTGAAAAATGTGACATGAATGAAGCTGAAAATGTGAATATTTCAAGGAAATCTCTCAAAGACAGGAAACCGTGAGTTCATTTTTAAGGACAATCTCAAATTAAGACGTGTCGTAGATGTAGGCGAGTTAGATCCATAATGTCAGTTATACATAAATGTGCTTTATTGCTCAGCTCTACATTCAGACTGCTGTGATGTCACGTTCAGACAGAACACCCACTGACATAATGAGAGGGGGTGTGTGAACCCACCACAACACACAAGCTGATGTTTGCCACACACAGAAATAGACACACACACACCACTTCCTAGACCACAACTGGGCTGGCTGAGTCACTGTGGTGGGAACCAAACTGGAGGGGGGGGGGGGGGACGGGACAGAGTTCTCATTTTTTATTTTATATTTAACTGCAATGTCGACATTTTTCTCTTCTCATTAAATGATCTCTACTTGACTAAGGCTGACTGTGTAGAACTTTAAGAGCAGAGTTTAGATTTTCTGAGTTAAACTTTACTTATTTGTATTTATATATATTATTACAATGTTGTAATGTCACACAGCTCTGTTATACACGTCTGTGTATATATCTACCAGTCTTTATTTCAAACTTGACCGACACACACAATCCCTCTCAATCGTCACTGATGACCCTTAGAAGTGAGTCAGTGTGTCTATGAACAGAGGCTCCGCCTTCTTCAGGTATTCTGTCATCCTGCTGTGTTTGGGACGTTTCTGGGCGTCATCACGGAGCCTTTGGGCTCCGTGTGGGGGTGTAACTCTCAGCCAATAACAGCACTCAGTGTGCAACATGTTCAGGCTACTTTACTACCAGGGCTGTGCTGCGGTGTGGCTGTCTTTATTTGTGCTGAGGAACTTTAAGCACCGTGAAACGCTCCGAAAATAACTCTTCGCCGCTCCCTCTCTCTCTCTCTCCATTCACTCTCCAGCTCGCTCGACCCCCACTGCCCTCAATCTCTCAGCTGGTTGAGCCACAGAGGAGGGGCCAACTTAAAATGCAGTGGACAGAAATGCTGCATATTTCACCTTTAATGTAGACTGTGTGGATTAGTAAAGCGTCCTGAAGCAGGAAACACAATTTAAATCATTTAAAGTCATTTTAAACCATTTTACCAGCTACCTTTAGAACAGCGGCTCTAAAATAAGAAATCAAAGTTTAGAAGCTGAGACATGAAGAAGAGAGACGTTAAACTGCTGAGCTGAAGAGGTTTTTTTACTTACACAAGAAGTGGCTTTGGCCCAAACCAAACGTGTGCAGCTCGGTTTCAACAACTCTGCAAACACAGAATAATCCTGAACCTGAAGAATCTCATTGAGGATTAAAAAAAAAACAGACAGATGTCACCTTGAAAAGCTTCTCTGAACAGATGTTACAAACGTGCTTTGATTGTCCTAAAACATCTGTGAACACAGGATGATGGACCCGTCTGGGTCAGCATCTCTATCACTGATGCACATGAAGCAGTATTTATGAGTCATGTATGGTAGAATCTCTGGAAACGAGAGATGAAACAGAAACATACAGCTGATCATTACAGTCAGAGCAGCAGCAGCGCTGTTGCCCGGTTTATAGAAACCACAGCTCACCCTCCACTAGCCATCACTACAACACTCAAACACCAACACAGGGAACTGACCGACGGCTCCCTCTCATCGGCTGCAGCATCACTGTCTGTGTGCTTCAGTCAGAAGCCAAAGAGTCCGCTGCTAAAACAGAAGAGAGCACTTTCCTCCATGGAGTCCTATTCCAGGCCTGAGGGTGTTAGGCTGACTCGTAGCGCCCTCTTCTGACCGAAACAGTAACAACACCAACTGTTACTCTGATGAAGCCTTACAGAGGGGAATAACTCGAGGTCCCTTTCAGCTAATTAACTCAAAGACCGCATCACACTGCCTCAGTAAGGCTCTTTAATTAACGCTGATACAGCAAGTATGAGTCGGCGGGTTTCTGGAGGCTGATCAGTTCAAACACACTGCATTCAAACAGAAACGACGGGAAAAGGTGGTTTTGTTGTTGCTCCAGTTAACGGGGGTGATTTCAGGGACACTAACCCCACAGGAAGGCTGGCTTCACAGAACTGAGAGCACGATGTACTGACGCAACACGGCCACCAGAGGGCAGAAGAGCCCTTCTGCGTTAACTCTTCTTCAGCGTCAGGAAAGCTTTTTGTTTCTATAAGGAGGATTTCACTCACATGAGGTCCACTGCAGCTTTAACTGAGCAGATTGATCACCTCATGACCCGACTCAGAGTTCTGAAACAAAACGCTGAAACGTTTCGTGAGAAAATCACAGATGCAACGAGGGAGGGAGAGCTGAGTGGAAAACAGATAGGAGAGGAGAGATAGATGAGGGGGGGGGGGGGGGGGGGG
>NW_022280084.1:1201085-1205893 GCF_004355925.1 Anarrhichthys ocellatus | reverse complement strand
TCTCTCACACACACACACACACACACACACACACACACACACACACACACACTACATCTGTTGTGAGCCGCTATGATCCTCGAACGCCTGTCGACTCCTCAAACATTGTCTTTGTCTCCTCATGACACTTTTCCCACCACAATTAAGATAAGAAGCCGCCCCCCCACTCCACCACCACCTCAGCAACATCTGTGCTTTCTTGAATAAAATTTTCTCCTTTTAACAAAGAAATCTTTTCTTTCATCCTTTCTGCACATCGAATAGAGGACTTTTCTTGGTGTCATCTATAAAGATATACCCATTTATTCATTTTATTTTGAAAAATGTCTCCATTCCTAATTACCATTTTTACTTGTTTGGATCTACACAAACGCTTGAAGCTTGTGTGGTGTGAGTTTACCCACTTTGGCATTGTGGAGCAAATAAGAGCAGCTGTTAGCTTAGTGTTAGCTATTAGCATTAAACGGTGGACATGAGCAAGGGACTACTTTCCCAGAAGAAGTTTAAAGCAGCGCTCAAAGATGCAGACGTTTGTTATGAAGGCTGTACAAGCATCTGCTAGCTCTGTAGTGTAAAGAGGAATCTATTCTCAAACGTCTCTGCAGGACGAGTTGACAGGTGAGTTTTGGGACGTCTGTCCACACCGTGACGCTGTCGGTGCCTTGCTCCACCGTTTCAGCTTAACACCCCCAAATAGAGAACCCGGTTATTTCAGATCCGTCCACATTTAGTCGCCTCGCTGAAAGCTCCTGGTGCCGGAGGTAAATGAGCTGCACTACTGTTGGTGCAGGGTACCGGATCAACTCCAAGCTAAAAGGTGCTGCTATGTTGTGAATGTCCCAGGTATTTTTATATGGAGAAGTGTAATTCCTCCACGTAGCAAAATATCTTAGTTTACACATGTACATCATCTTACAGTATATATGTATATGTATGTATATATGGCCAGAAATATCCCCGTCGTACAAACTCACCAACCACAAACATTTCTCTCAGTCCAGATTTAGCTTCTGGTACGTCCGTACAAAGTTTAACAGAAGGTTAACGTCTCATAGCTTCATGTCTCCTTGTCCATGTAAGGCGTCGTGGAGCTCAGAGGTGTTGTGGGTTTTCTGGTCCCTGAGCCCTGACTGATGCAGAGACGGGGGGGGGGGCACAGAAGGAGATCGCACTGATAACCGGTGTGTTTATGGCCGCCGTGGGTTAACGTGGGCCGGACGGAGGAGCTGCTCACATTGTGCAAGAAGGACCACAACAGAACACAGACGCACTGAGTATGGACGTGCTTTCTATACATGCATGCACGAGTAATCATGACTCTGGGGTTTGTGTGGGCGACAATTACCCAAGGTGAAACGCTGAGCGTGTGTGAGTAATCATCTACAAAACACCTTGAGTAGAGTCTAAAACAAATGTATCCGATACCTACTTCAGTATTATTTCTGGTCTGGTATTTGTTCCGTCTATTTTCCCCATAAGTCCATTTCAAGGAACCGCCGCTGGAAACTATTTTTAAAAAGGCCGGGAGCCTCGGCTCATTATGCAGACAGCTCATTCAAGAACATCTATATTCGTTGAATCTGTGTGTGTGTGTTCACAGAGTGTGAATCCTTTCATGCAGCGGTGCAGTCATAGCAACCACCGTCAGCAAGGGGACACCGTCACACATCCTCTTCAGCCACAGCAGCAGCTGTAGAGCCGCAGTAGGAGCTCCCGTAAGGCTGTGTGCAGAGCAAGGAAGCTGTTGGAACACGACCAGTAACAACCTCACCAGTTCAAACTGTTTATTTATTTTACGTGTTTCAACACACGCAGCTATTTGAGAAATGATTTTAGCTCCAAATGGTAAAATGATTTGCCAAAGAACGAGAGAGAAGAAGGGCTTGTTGGGACAAAAATGTTCAGGAAAATTAATGTCATAAATCTTACATGTGATGACATTTAGATGCAAGTACTTTGATACAAGGAGCATCGTTTCATAACGCTCGGCAAACAAAACCTCAGAGGACTTTACTGCTGAGCGCTCCGGAACAGGGAGCCGGTGAGAGCTTGTTGATAGATGTTAGAACACCATTGTTGTACTCAGACCAACACACCGAAGAACAGAAGCTGCACAGCTTCGGATTAATGATGACACACAAATATGAATGGACAATAAATCACATCTCATCACTACCTTCATCGAGAATATTCATTCAAAGAAAAAGTGACACATTGACATGACACATAGTTGTGGTCCGGTCCCTGTTCACACAAACAAACCCAGAGGAGCAGATGTGAAGGTAAACAGACAGGTGAGCCGTTGATTGGTCAGTTCTGCCGATCGTCATCCTGCTTCATCAGGACCGACGTGGTGGAAACTAATCCCGGTGACTGACTGAAGTGTATGCAGCACTTTGATGCTTCTGAGGTGTGATGTTTATGTTCTTTGGTTTTACAAGAAGATGAATGAAGAAACAACCGATAGCATTAATATTATTATTAGACTGCACATGCACACCGCATGTTATGAATCATGACCAACAGGTAGAGACATGACGGTTCAAAAACACCTCTGAGCGCTGATGACTAACGCGAGCATCGGGCAGCGCACGGACACGTGCACGAGGCTTCTTCTACAGTGATGATGATCCCCGTCACACACTTGTTAACCCTAACCCTTAGTGAACGAGCAAAGTGCTTTTGACAAGCTTCTAAATACCCTGACGTGCACACGTGTTACTATAGTTAACACGTATGCACGTCAAAACACGGCCGCCCACAGCAAACCGATGTTTGCATCATCTACAGAGGACCTGCATCACACACACACTTCTTCCACTATTTTCTGACTTACAGACTGATAATCTTTGGCTGCAGCCCTGGTTGACACCCGGCACATGTTCAGTACAAACACACAAAGCGTATGGAGCGTCTGCCAGTCTCTCAGAGAGAAGTTTCTGTGTCACCCCGGCCGAAACTGGTATAAAGTTGTCATCTTGTTCTCATTAGGAGGCTGGAGAGAGGGGAGAAGAAGAGGGAGGAGGAGGAGGAGGAAGGGGGTGTGAGCCTGGAATAAATTAGGTCATCACTAACGCTCGCTCAGGAAGACGTTTGGCTGGAGGAGGGGGCGGGGGGGCGGGTGCCTTCATGTGTGACAGTGACAGATAGGAGAGGAAATCACTTACATTAGATTATATTCTGCTGCTTTCACTTTACATTTGCTGAAACATCTTTGGACTGGACGGGAAGTAGACAGGAAGTGATTTACTTTCCGTTTGCAGCAGTTTGAAGAACAGAGTGAGCAGTGAGTATCGACTGAGAATGACATCCTACGTGTCAATGTGTGAGAAGTGTGGTTTTTTTGTTCCTTAATAACCAGCACACATGTTTTGGCTGCTCTCTCATCCATCCCAACCATGTTGCTGTTGGAGGAGTTCCACCCTGGCAGCGGTCCAACCCAATATCCTCCTCGCAGCAGCTCTGTCTGTCTGTCTCTGTCCCTAGAAGGCTTCGTAAGCAGGCCGCACGGCTGCGTGTCCTTCTAGAACAATGACATTTAGGCTCATGTAGCATCAAATAACGGCGGCGGATGTCTCCTCTATTTCAAGATAAATACAGCCGGGTTCATCATCTAGACCAGGTAGAGAATGACAACCCCAAAACTCAACACTATGAGTACAAGGAGCAATCTATTCCCTGGGTAAACTAACATGAAGCCAGAGACTTCACACATGAATTAACTGATGAGAAATAAAAAAGAGCACATAGTCCGTTTTGCTGACTGTTCCTCACATCCCGCCCTCCAACACAAAAATACTCCTCCTTCCCGAAAGCACCAGTTTGAAATCGAAGAAGAAAACAAAATCTCCATATTCTGCATCAGTCAGCGTCTACAATATCGAGGCTATAGGTGGGATTCGATCTCCGTGTGTCTGCGTGTGAAAAAAGAAAATCAATATCAACTACAGACGCAACACAACGAGCCAAATGAAGAGACGCGACATCGATCTGTGTAAACACTTCAGTGTTTTTACGGCCGTCAGCTAAAACAGGCTCGATACCGAGTGTGAGGTGGAGGAGGAGGCGATGGTCTGAAAGCTCGTCTGGGATGCGACTCTTCTCACACCCTGTGCATGCTGGGAGAATCTCCCGCCCTCTCTCCTGATCTTTAACCGGAGCAGCAGCCTGATCGATGCGGAGGATTATTTTACAATTAATTATCCTCAACTGTTACGTGATCCATATTTATATGGATCATGTTTGCAGTTTTATATGATGAAGGAATTCTAGAGTAACGTATGGATCAGGGATTAGTGCAGGTCTTCTATGCATTCCTTGTGCAGGTCGAAATGTGTCCGGACCACAGCGCCAAAAATAATCAAGTGAATAGTTTTGCATGAAATTGTTCCAGAATGTTTTGGGTGGAAAGCAGCCTCTGTGAGTGTGACACCTGAAACCCCAAGAGTGAGAGAAGGGCTGAATAAACACAATCAATTCACTAATCAAATATTCTGATGTCATGTAAGAAGAGAACCTCAAAGAAAGCAAACTTTAAATGACAGGTGACACACTTCCACCGATGGAGCCCCACACACACACCTATGTGACTGGTAGCCTGTCTGTCTATTGATACGACATAACCGACTGAAGGAGTTGTTTTAAGAAACTCCTCTGGGTTTATTTAACCTCACGGCCCCTCCTGTCTGTCTCCTCGTCTCCTAGGCTGCGAGACGTGTCTATATTCAGCTCGGACCAGGATATCGCCTGGATCAAGAGCAAACACACACACACACACACACACACACACACACACACACACACACACA
>NW_022280084.1:1155421-1201075 GCF_004355925.1 Anarrhichthys ocellatus | reverse complement strand
CACACACACACACACACACACACACACACACACACACACACACACACGGAAAACCTGAACGAGAAGTGCTTCGTTCAGAAGACCAAGAAACATTTAGAGCAGCTCAAATATTTAAAGAAACAGCTGGAAAATATGCAGACATGAAAATTTGTTAATCAAACAAAAGAAAATATATAAAAAAAACTTCATGCATTATGTGTTAAAAGTCTAAGTTGCAAACCAAACAAAGCACCAAATATGATCTGCTGTAGCAGCAGCACACAAACACACAGCAGGCACCACGCTGACCGGGGTCAGACCCGGCAGTGATGGAGTAGCGGCGGGCGCAGCTGTGCGGCACACCCTGACAACACACACACACACACACACACACACACACACACACACACGGCGGTGGCCAGATGCCAACATTTGAGGGTCGTGTCATCGCTGCAGGAGGGTGTGTAGGGACGAGCACCTGGGGTATGTCAGGGTGTGTGTGTGTGTGTAATTGAGCTGGAAAGCGTGTGCACATTCGCGACAGAGTAGCTAGCACTAACTGCCACAAAAACTGAAATAAACAAAGTGTATCTGCAGATGTTTATTGATTAATTGAAAGAGTCAGAAGAAGTACTTTATAATTCTTCATAACTCTTTGTTTTACACTTCAGAGTGATGGCTCTCCGTCTAAATGCATCACCATTATAGAAATAATGATACTATTTAAACATGGGTAAACACAGGTAAAAGTATGGGAGTGTTCAAGCTAAAAGTACTTAGACATAAGCCTTTTCATCTACAAAAAAAGAGAGAAAAAAATAGGTATAAAGAATGCTGACTCACTTGAAAGGCATGCTGGGAAACTGACACAATTAATGGTACGCTCATGAATCCAATCTGACGTTCGTTAATCAATACAGAAATAGAACGTTTAGAGTTCAAATGGATGAAAGAAAAACTTTCTGATTAATATGAATAATACTACATTTCGTCAACAGCGAGGACGCCAATGTAAGAGATGATTATGTTTACGTTATGGTTACCTGGAGTATTTTACTTGATTTGATTGGACACCAGCCGGCCAATCGGAAGTACTTTCCATGATGGCGTCAGCATGATGATCATGAATTGAATCAGTACAGATCCAGCTGTCAGAGTGTGGATTCCTACTAGTGACTGAGGTTATTAGAGGTTACTAAGCTGCTCGCTTAGTGTGAAAGGTGTGTGTGTGTGTGTGTGTGTGTGTGTGTGTGTGTGTGTGGGGGGGGGGGGGTGATGATGAACGGGTGGAAAGATGGTATCTGGAAAAATATTCGCTAAGTAAGAGGGCAAGCCGCCACCTTTCCTGGCGTGAGTGGTACACACTGCGTCTACAGAAAAACACACTTTTATGTCTAACTTTCACAGATGCAGAGGCAGCCACACACACACACACACACACACACACACACACACACACGCACACGCACACACACGTACCAAAAGCACTAAAAATATACCGAGTATACATGTAATTCCCTGGGCGAGGGCTACATGCAGCCGGTGTGTTTCATTCCAGTGCAGGCTAATAAAAGTGTCCGTGTGTGTGTGATGGAGGGGCCATTCCTTCCAGTCTTTAAAAAGCTCCTGTGGAATGGCAGAGATGAGTCACAGCTGTGGAGACCACCAGTCATGTTTAGTGGCACACAGAGTGGATCGCTCGCTCTTGTATCGTGAACTCCGTCATCGTTCTGAGGCCACGTCTACACCAGACAACACTTCCTGATGCATAAATGCAGAGTGTGTTTTTCGTTCTGTGGACAGGAAATTTGAGCTTTGGATTACAAATCATCAACTTCACAGATGATTGTGTGTATCTGTGTAGTGAGAATGTGTAGAAGCCACATGTGGTGCAGTTCCATAACCTTAGTTTAGGGATGGAATATGGGGGTCACGTGATAAAATGACAGAGTTGCATGAGCCACTTTTTGACTGTACCAATTGGGTCAAGTCCACATTATTAGATTTACTTTATACATCAATACATAAAAACGCAGTGGGTTGAGATATTCAGTGTGCAAACACCAAGTAATGATCAGATACCAGCGTGTTCAAAAGTTCACTTCTCTTCTTCATATTGCTGTGAAAACATTTCCTTCTGACAACTGCATTTATTGAAGTTTCTTGTCAAACGCACCGTAATGTAACTCAATGCAACCCCCGTTCACGATAGCCGTTAGCCTGGTTATTAAGCCGAGCACAACTGTGCTGCTCACCAGCTGCTAACAGCTAACGCTAACTAGCTCTCCTCCTGCAGAGTTCAACACAGATGTGTTGTTCCCAATGTAGCATTATGAGGGACAGAGAAGGGTGAGCGAGAATGCTTAACCTCAGGTACCTGTCTGCACATGTGCAGTACAAACCACTGTCAGGTACAGCATTGGGTTATTGTGTCTCTCTCTCTTTGTCTGCACACCTTCTCTTCCTTCTGCTTCTCAACACACAACCACACCGGCCGATGGTGCTTTAAAGACCATCGCATTAAGTCAGTCTAATTGAATTGGTATTGCTGGACACAACAACAGAAGGGTCTGGCTTCATTCAATTCCCCACAACAGCAGCTGTGCTCAACATAACCAGACATCACTCACTGTCATCAGGAGGACAGACATTTATCCATGACACACACACAGCCGCACAGCTGTGACATCAGCAGATACAAACAGTCTCACACTGGGACACACACACACATGCACGCACACACACTATATTTCACAATAAAAGTCTTGAAAATTCAAAACTTGACTGCATAATTCCAAAAACTCTTTGTGTAAGAAAACAACAGCATAATCACTGTAAAGAAATTAAGACTGCCGTTGCAACGGCATGGCATTGTTCATGAACAAAGCATCATTAAATTTAAGATGCATTTGCACTTGAGTTCAGCATCCACTTCCTGTTCTGTGACATAAAGGAACCCAATGACAGGATTCAAGAATGATTAAGAGCCAATGTTCTCGCTGAGGGTCTCACTATCTGCAGGTCATCAGTATTACACAGAGTCACTGAACAAAGTAAAGGTTCCTTGTAGTAACGTTGACTTTCTTCACTCGTGTCGGAAGCGCTTTCTTGATGGAATACATACTGAGACAACTCTCAGTCTTTCGAGAGAATCTGCTGACACCTGACCAAAGTAGAGAATGTGACCCCGTCAGTCAGCGTGAGCTTCTCTCTCTCAAACTGCTCCCAGCGACAGATGAACCACGCCGAAGAACAATCGCAGGGCTTTTAAAACGGTCAAGGTCAAGGCCTGACGGAGGTAAGCAACGCAATGCAGTCCTTTACTTCAGGCCCCCGTACTGTCAGAGTGAAGCACATTGACCGACACCTATTTCTGTTAAGATTAACAGAGGAATTCACAGCTCAAAGACGGTAAACAGTGCTATTAATAAAAGCTGACCCACTGATAAGAGCTGCTCTGGTACGCAAGAAACTCTCTTATCTGATTGGTCAGGAAGCACTTCCTGTGCCTTGGATGGCAACAGAAAACAGCTTTACTGCAACTCTGTTTTCACACCACCGAACCGACAAAGGATTTTCAAAAACATGCAAATGTGATAAAGAAATATGCACACTTGACAATGCATTGTGTACTTTGCGTCTGACACAATGCACCGCTTCAGCAAAGACACACGCATTCATTCCTGTGCTCTACCACAGAGAGTGCTAGCAGCTAAACGCTAAACCCATGTCAATGCTAATGGCGTCAGCATTGACATGGAGCCCTGAGGATGACGTGAAATAACCACTAAAGCTTGTGTTGCTTCAGTTCCGTCATATCTACCAACGCACGCCTCACTCACCCTGTCTTTGTCGTCGGCCACATCGCAGAGTACGTCGTCCAGGTCGAGGATGCCGCCGTCGCCGTGCTCCAACCGGTGGACCTGCAGCCAGTAACTAGCATCCTGGAGGAGAAGAAAGAGACATTCAAAAAAAACACCCACGGCCACAAACACTAAATGAGGGGAAAAATCTAAACGCACGCAAAACTTGTGGCAATTAAATGAGTTTGAATCGCACTCATCGTGACATGATAATGAGGGTGGAAGATAAATTCTTATTTTTAAGGCAGTGCTCAAAGAATAAGACTTTGGAGAATTGGTTAAAAGCGTTTAAGAACAACTTGACAGGCAGCACTGACAAGAATAAACACCAAGTATGAATGAAAGCTCCGTCTGTACAAACTTCAAAACAAGCACTTAAGCATGACAATTATTGTGTCACTGTTGGCACATCAAGAGAGGACATACACAAACACGAGGGCCGGGGGGGAATCCCAGCCAGAGCTACTGTATACTTCAGTCCAATTTCTTGTCAAATGTTTGGAGATGAAAAATAACACAAAAGTCACGCTGAGATAAAGTACAGAGGGGGTAGGGTGAGCCAACACTAGAGAAAATAAGTTGAGTGCTCACTTATTTATTAGGGGTGGGAATCACCAGAGATCCCGCGATACGATATTATCGCGATACTTCGATATTATCACGATACTGCGATATATTGTGATTTATTGCGATTTATTACTTATTTCAACTTCAAATTATGTCCCCAAAGGAAAACTGTGTCAACATGTTTTATCTAATAAGAAAGTTTTCAGTCTGTTCATCTCACTTCAATCAATTTTATTGCAGCAAAATAGGATTGTCAAGCAGACAGACTGACCAACAATGTCATAAATGTTGCACCTGAAAAACTGAACTGTTTGTATTGCTACATAGTCCAACTTAACTAAATGCAAACGTGTGGACTCCGTATATTAACTATAACTTATAGAAGTAGGATATAAGAGTTATATAACTCAGTATAACTTGCGATGCGTGGACGTCAAGGGCAGAGAGACAGTTATGCGCTGCACTCTCCCCATGAGCCTGGCTACTGTTGGCAGATTTAACGTCTTTGTGAGGCCAGATGTCTCTCTTTGTTTTGACCAACTTCTTACCAATCACGCTGACCCGGGACCTTTGCTGACCTCACCAGAAAATAACTCAGCACCATCTAGTGGACTGAAAAATTAATTGATTTGATTCTTCTTAAAAAAAAAAAAAAAAATAATAATAATTTTTTTTTAAAATAGTTTATATAATAAAAGATCGATACTTGGAGTCCATGTATCGATACAATATCGCCACGCAAAATATCACGATACTATGCTGTATAGATTTTTTCCCCCACCCCTATTATTTATACAATATTGCAGCTCCCACACACACAGCATTATGATGAATGGGCAACAAAACGTGTTTCTTTCATCGCAGTAAACACACTCATAAATGTGAACGGCAGACGATTGTGGGAATTAACGTCGTGACATGCAGAGATATAAAATGCTTACTGTATACTTTAGCAAAGACAGAATGCGTACAGAGTGCACGTTAATACGCGTCTCTAAAATGTTTAAGTGCTGCGAGTGTGTGGGCATCAACTGACGAAGTAATGAGTGGAGGCGTGACTGCTCGGGTTCAACGGGAACACAGCAGCCTCATTACCCACATGTACAGTTCCAGCCCACTGCAGAGGGCACATTATAGAGAGGGGCAACAACAACACACTCATTTTCAGGTTCATACTTGTATTTTAGACGTCTACCTGAACATGTTTATATGCTTGAATGTTAATAAAAAATATATATTTTTCTCGTTCTGTCTGAAACGCTTTGTTTTACCGCCCGTCTCTTTAAGAGCCAAGTCTGCTCTGATTGGTTAGCAAAATGTGTGTACAAGTGCTGAAGTTATTCATATTTCTCCTTTAAGTCTTTTTCCAATGTTTCCAACAAGCAATGTCCACGCTTCTCTACTAACAGGTGATCTCGAGTAAGTCCAGTGCAAAAAGTCCTTCTAAATGACAAAGAAGGACGAACGGAGCCACAAAGGAAACGAGAGGACCTAGCAGCAAACGGTTGCATTAGTATTTTCTGTGAGTTGCTTCCTGTCAGCAGCATGCAGGGACTGTCAAACCGCCTTGACAGATGTCATCGCCCGTGACAGCCTGTGTACCCCCCCCCCCCGACCATGACACGGACACCCTGTGGATTCCAGCTGATGGAGCTCAAAGACAGATCCCAGGCCTGTGTCTGCCTGTACTTTTATTCTTTCTAGACATATCCAGACCAGAGCTTCTGGAAAAATCAAAGCTAAGCTGTAAAGTTCTCATCTGACACAGAAACGCAGGAAGTAGCCAACGTTCAGTGGATCTGCAACTGTCAACAATTCACTGCAGACAAATGACTGCGTGTGTGTTTGTGTGTGTATATAAGAGCTTGTTTTCAAGTTGCTGCTGTCTGTCATTTTCTTGTTTCAATAGCAGCTATTTCAAATAAAAGGAGCCGGCATGTAAAACCCTTTCACTGTGTGATAGGTGTTGTGGGACAGTCACTGCTTTTTAATCCAATTCAGACTAAAAACAATTCAGCTTTTTAGTTTTGAATGACGAGATACCTCCTGGAAATATTAAAGTGTATTTCATGTACGTCTTAAACTGTTCAAAATGTGCCCGGACATTGAAAACATGTTCTCTATAGTTAAACCATTGTCAGATACAGTGTGTGTCACATGCGCACTGAGATATCTGAATGGAGCCTTAAACCATCGAGCACACAAACAACAAGAACAAGTGAGGCTTCCAGACCGGAGACCCCGAGCTGTCCTACGTTTAGATCCCAGAGGGGGCGACCGTGACCTCACTGGTTTAAGAGGGTTGTCTGGTAACCGCAGGGTCAACGGTTCGATCCTCGACTGGGACGTGTCACGTGTCGAAGTGTCCCTGAGCAAGACACTGAACCCCCGGCTCCCCGGGCGCCTGTCATTGGCAGCGCACTGCTCCCTATATACAGGGATGGGTCAAATGCAGAGGTCAAATTTCATGTATGTGTATATGTGTATATGACAATAAAAGGGTTTCTTCAGAGTGGTGCTATGATATACTGTGTGTGTGCTTCTCATGTGTGGTGGTTCCCTTTATCAAGTTCCTGTAGTGTGTGTCTGTTGGGACTGGGCAGGCCGTATCAAAGAGTGTATAGAATGTTTTGTGTGTGTGTGTGTGTGTGTGGGGGGGGGGGGGGGTCACGGTGCCAGACTTATGACAGGAGTCCCATATTAAACAAGGTTATAGTATGCCAGAGACGTAAACACACACGCACACACACGTGTTGGTATCTCCACATTAAAAGGATTCCTGCATCTCGAATATGGCAAAAATCACAATGAAGATATTTTTGGTGAATATTGACGGCATTTAACAGCAAAATCACGAGTGCTCTTGTAAGCAATGTAATGGTAAGTACGTTGGTTGTATAGACATGAATAGCGATGACACAGCAAAAAATGTCACAGCCACAAAGCCTGTGTTTCAACACTGACGGCACAGCGAGCACGAAGCGTTCCATCCGGACTACCTTATTCTCATCATCATTATTGTAAATCAATGAATTGCACAGCCCTGCTCACTTTCCTGTAATGCATCATATAATACTTATATTAAAAAAAAGATAATTCAAACTTCTTCACGGTCGTTTCCTCGGTGCCGTATTGAGATTCCCATGATGCTAATCTGACAGGCCCTTATCTAAAGAACTGCTTAAAAACTGATCTGAAGGGGGGGGGGGGGGGCTCGGCAGTAGGTAACAGACAGCAAAACAGTCCTGAGAAACTCGCTGCTACTCAACAGCACCATAAAATGGAAGGTCCATTCTTCTGGAAGGTCTTGGGCAAAATATCTTTCCAACTTGACCTGCAAAACCCTTGTTTTCTTAAGGTACTGCCATTTTCTCAGCCAGATAAAAGTTTAAATATCATCTTTCCAGCGCCAGTACCAGATTCGCGCCGCTCGTCCAAGCGAGAGGCGGGCTTTACTTCTTCACCACTGACTTCCTGCCGGTAGATGTGGTGGGAACAGACAGTGATATTAGCAGTTATTCATCACGATGAGCTGCATAATGTTTCCCCTCCTCCTTATTCAACAGCAGAGCAACGTCTAGAGCAACCATCAGTGTGTTGTTGCATTGAAATAAAGTCGATTTTCTTACAAACAGGAGGCAGAATAGGCAAAAACAAGAGGACAAGGAAGAAAAACATCAAACTGGGATTCTGAGCTCACAAACCAACACTCTAGAACTCAGCAAGCACTTATTTTATATCAAAGCACCAAACGGTTGTCAAGCACAATCAACTGAATCTATCGTGGCAACGCTGATTCTGATCACTTCCATGCAGCCGCAGAGGGTCAGCTGGGGTTTAAGAGGAGGACCAAACTACTAAAATGTCTCTGGAAGATTTGGACTCCCGGTCAGAGAGCGACAATGTGAGCTGTGGAGACAGTGATGACGATGATGTCGATGACCTGTCGACTTACATGGAGCTCCTCTGCCTGCACAACAATCTAATGTGCTTTGAAAACATCTACTACAGGAACGCAATCATGGACATGCAGGCAAGACAGCTAATGATCTATCTATTGAGTACTCTTTCAAAGAATCCACGATTAATAAGTTCAAATGGATTTCCAACAGTACATGGAGAGCTCTGAATCGGACAGTGAAGACGAGGAGATGGATCTCATCCGGGCCGCCATTGGTGCTATTTTTGAAGACGGAACTTCCTCCACAACTTCCTCCTCGTCCTCTTCCGGGGACGGGCAAAGCGCCGAGTCGGCCCTGAGCAGCGTCGAGGATTCTGTCCCGTCGAATGAAGAAGTGGTCCTCAACTGTTCCGCCAGTTAGTCCTAGGACAGTGTGGACTGACCCACGGCAATGCGGACTCTGACAACTATTTGCTGGATGGAGCTGGGACGCTGGGAAAGAATCCAATAAACAGTTGCATCGTTTTTCTTTGTGAAAAAGAGTTTAATTTTAGTGGAAGCTGTCAGCCAAGCATGGCCCGTTACTAAACAGAGGAAGAGCGAAGGATTTCATGACTTCAGAGGCGTTAGAACTGCTTCTCAGGTGCTTGTGGTCAGAAGTTGGCAAGTGGCAACTAAGGATTCAGTCCACTTTCATAAGAATCGATTGTTAAAAAAACAAAATCCATGTTTTTCTTTGAAGCCAGCAAGTGTTAAATTCAAGTACCTTTGATATCTCAACTAAAGAGATGAAGGCGCCTAGAGGAACCTGGTGACAGTCCGATCTGATTGGATTCAACCATAGACTGTATATAGGAAGTGGGCGTAGTCGTCGTGATGTCACCCATTGGTTTTATTGACTGCCATTTTGAAGCCTCGAGTTCGGCATTTTGGCCGTCGCCTCCTTGGCTTTTTTGCAACCGGTGAACAGGAAGTGACCACGTTTGGATGGCGGAGGAGTGGCGTAGAGACGTCGTATACAGCTCTGGTAGCAACCTGTCAATCACTGTGTAGCCCCGCCCTAAAGCATACTCTGCTTTATGGTCTGTTTGACTCTAAATGGACCATAAGTTACTAAATGAACATCATGCTGTATTGAAGAAGACTTGAAACTAGAGATTGAGACCATAAACTCATGTTTACAATGTTTACTGAGGTAATAAATCAAGAGAGAAGTAGAGTCATTTTCTCATAGACTTCTATACAACCAGAGGAGTCGCCCCCTGGTGGACACTAGAGAGAATGCAGCTTAAGACACTTTCACATCGGCTTCACTCGGGAGAACCGGAGGTTGCCGCCTGAGATCCAGACCCAATCTAAATGTGTTTGACCTGAACAGCCCCAAGTGGAAAGAGAGAATAATTTAATCAATTTAAAAAGCAGTTGTAAAAAGACAAAAAAAAGTAACAATTTAAACGATCCTTGTTCACGTTTCCCTCTACCTCTCTGTTTCTATCAGTTTACTCTTCATTACATCGACAGTCTGTTTTTGTAAAGCTTTACCTCGTACTCGACCACTTCTCATTCACTTCCAATTCTTTTTACCTCCTTTTCCTGTCTCCTTCTCAACCACTTTCCGTCTCTTCGTCCTTATAAAACTTTAACAGACTGTTGTCCTACACTTGACACACATTAGCGCTGGTTTCATATCATAAACTGCTGCAGCGCGTCGCTCCTCTCTGGGATCCTCCGCCCGTCTATCCAGCTCCATAGAACCCCTGCGGCGCTGCATTGATGCAGTTTACAGCAGATCAAAAGCCTTTTCTTATTCATTTGAGAGTGTTGGTGCGACATCGTTTTGTGCTCTCCAGAGTGCTTAATAAATGCATTTGGCTGCAGCCTTCTCCCCGCCTCCCTCTCAGCGTTGTTAGTATGGAAAAAACAGGATCTGAAAAAATAATTAAGTGATTGTAGATTCGGGATTTAGAGCAGCGAGCGCCAGATGGAGACTGAAGGAGGAAGTCACTTAAAGGCAGTGAGTTGGTGGTGGAAGCTGCTAAAAGACAAAGTGACACTTATCTTGTGGTGATTAAAAAAACAAAACACAAGCCAATACAATCTGTATAACACATGCTTTATCCTCACAGCAGGCAGCCCTGATGAACAATGGATTAAGAACACACAGCAGGCTTATTGTCACTTCAGGTCAGAGGGAACTTCTTACTGTAGTACTTAGATGAAATGAGGAAAATCACTTACTGGTGCTTTGTCTACTTAAAAAAGGGTCAGTTCACCTAATTTACAAAACCTTTTCCCTTTAACCATGAATGGAATCTAACAGCGCATTGTTTATGTTTGCTCGTAGACTACATACCACAGCACTGATGGAGGGAGAAGAAAGTGCTAAAACAAGGACACAAAATGTTGAAATATGAAATATTTCATATTTAAATATCACGAATGCACGTTTGCTGTCCCTGTTTTTTATATGTTAAATAGGGCAAGAATTAGTTGCCAACTTCTCAAAGTGTTTAAAAATCAAGAGTTGAATGCTGGAATGAAGCTTGTTTTGAACCCTCCCTGGATAAATACAGCTCAACTACTTGTTTCCTGAGGCCCTGAACGTCCATGTGAGTTATCAGCGTGTCACTCGTTCAAAAGGGAGAATATCTGACTTCTGCAAATATGACCGCCTTTCTTTATCTAGCAGACAAGCATCTCTCTGCTCCGCTTATCGGGCTCCAACCCTGTGGATCTCTTCTCATGTTTGGATGTGTGCACAGCGCTGCGAGGTCACAGCGAGGGTGAAGGTAAGAAACAAAGAACCTTTCATTGAAGTACAAATGACACCGCTGACAAGCGAAGTGGAAATTGGAAAAATGCCATTCAGGTGCTCAGTGATGCGAGCTAAAAACCACAGACGGGTTTCTGCACAAGACAGATGTGACAGGAGGTACATATTCATACAGGTGTGTGTATGATGTCATAATAAATGTAGTCTTCACACTTTGATTGATATATATTCATCTTTAGGTGCAACAAGTGGCATTATTTCAGCACTACAGACCAAATTAACACTTTCAAGGCCAGAAACACGTGTATGTGTGCAGGGCTGTCGCTATAACAGCAATACCGCACTACTGATGAGCAGAGTGCGTGTTCTGCATTGAGCGCTGTGCGTTTGGCTTCTGCTCTCTGGTCACAGAAACATCACTCGTCACTGGAACTCTCCTAATGTGTCCAATCACAATGGCGGAAGGGGCGGGACAAATACCATAAAAAAGACAAACCATCGCATCCTACATGAAGGCTACACGTGCTGAACAACGACGGAGGAGAGAAGATCACACGTGGGGGGGGGGGGCTTCAGCCTTCATCCAGATCAAGTGCTCTACCTCGCGCCATCATTTATTTTAAATCACACAGCTACTCCGTATCATAGCAACCGGACACAACCAAAGCAGCTCAACCAAACAGAAACACTGCATCTCACTGCATTTAACAATAAGTATTTCCTCAGTTTTAAAACTGTCATCTTTGTCATTTATGCAACAATATACCCAATAATAGCCAAACAATAAAGCTTACTATATAAAGATAAATGAAATAAAATGCAAAAGAAATAATAATATTAGTGCATATGCCGCTGTTGTTCCAATAATAATAATAATAATAATGATCCCTGCAGGGGAAAGTCCTTCACCGTGGCAGCCCTATCTGTGTGCTCATCATATATATGTCAGCATTTACATGAGTGACTGCGGAGCGCCGATTTACGTGCCAAACATTCCTCCCCATGGACAGACGTGCCAAGTGGAATGCAAGAGCCAGTGTCACTGCCGGCCATTTAGCATGCAGAATTAACACCGTGTGTGTGTGTGTGTGGGGGGGGCCAAAGGCTGTGGTCCTTAGATATAAGTATTCAGTGTGGATGGGAGGGAAGGCTGAGAGGTTTCAATGGAGGAGACACAAACACACAGAGAGAGAGGAGGGGAGGGGAGGAGGCTGCCAAAGGTCTCAGGCTGCATCCATGCAGCCTTTGCGTTTCTTCTTCTCCTCTTCCTGTCTCCATGTAACTGCATCTCCCTGAATCTTAATACATCTACTATTACAACTCTTAATAACATAACAACATCCTATTATTAAGGCGTTAAGTGTTGACCAGGTTGTAATTAATAGAAATGAGGTTTCTATATCCGCAAGTGTGAAAAAAGTTATGATTCATGCTGCATAAAGACCACTACAGATCACAGCAGTGTTACACTGAGTGAGGTCAGTAACACCTCGGGTGACAATATGAAAATAAAGAGAGAAATGTAAAAGAAATGAGGAGAAAATGTAGATGAGTCCTGATAATAATTTTTTTAAAAATGCCATTTTTAACAATCATAATCAGATGATTTAAAAAGATGAAACAGAACATATAAACCCTATTTAAAACATTACACCCGACACATTAACACAGCGTTTACACTTTAACGACATAAGAATCACGGCTACATACGACTTGCTTGGTCAATGCTCAGGGCCCTACTTCTCCATCATTCACTCTATTCCATGTTTCACCCGTGTGTCTGACTCCACCAATCATGCGGCCCTGGTCTCAGAAAAACACAAACGGAGAAGGGGGAGAAAAACAGACAGAAACCAGAGAGAAACGCTGGCAAGAAGCAAGCGCCCCGAATGGCATCGAGCCGCGCACACAGAACAATGTCGGCATTCAGGGGAGGACGTGTATCTGATCGAAACAGGCCTGACAGTTTTACGTACTGCGCTCTAAAAATAGTCAGAAATACACCGCCTATGGGTAGACATTAAACCCAAGGCAGGTAGGATTAATCAGCGCGCTGGGCTCCACGTGGAAATAACAAGTTTGCATCAGGTGGTGCAGGAGCAGAGAGCTCCTCGTCATGTGAATGACATCAAAGCAGAATGAGCCAAACATTAAGAGGCAGCCTGTGAAAAATGCAAAAGAACAAGAGGATCTCACGCGTGGGACAGAAGCAGGAGATCTGAGGGCTGATTAACATAATGAATAGTGAACACGCAGCGGCTACGTGGGCTCTAACTTCCACCTCCTGTGCAGTGAGACCACAGAGGAGGCCTGAGGGGAAGCGAGGGTGGAGGGGATGGGAGAGGTGGTCCGCTGGGCCGGGGAGTCAGCGGGACATCGTGGTTCGCAACAGAGTTTTATGAGCCTGCAGATTTGCCTCCAAACAAACAGTCATCCTAATGGATATTTCATCAAGCAGACGTATTTCTCTCTTTTCTCCCGGGTTGTTCCAGACGGAAAAAACTGGATTCCATCACAGTGATTCAGGGTTTTAGAGCCTCTCATTGGCTGCTGGTGGAGAGAACTTGTTTTTATCTTTTTGTAACATACTATAAATGTACTATCTAAGCTCTTTACACGACAACAGAAATCATGCATTACTGTGTCATCTTAGACTTGTATCTTTATCGATCCATTTGGCCCTTGCTGCAGCTATAAACAGCTTAGTAGAGAGAACTGAGTCGGGGCTTTTAGGATCAACAGTTGAACACATTGTTCTTCCATCGCATCGCCACGGTGTCCTTCACACAGGTTGAATGTTAACTGGCTGACGTTAAAGAATCAATAGAGAAGCTGCTGTTTTCTCACCAAACACGGGTGACAAAGAGATAAGAGCAGAGAGGGCTGAGAGAGAGTCGGATTGACTCACTTTACTTTTCAGTTTCACTCGATATCATCAATAGATTTTAGCATTTATTATACATCTATATTATTTACCTGAATCTGCCTCTGTACACTTTTTGGCAACAAACATGTAAAGCCAAATGCGTCCTCATATTTTCACTTTTCAAAATAAAAAATAAATAAAAGACGTTTTAAGCCTTTGATTTTTTTAATGCGATGCATTAAAAGGTGCTCAAAATTCAGAGCGTATCTATTGCCTCCACGCGGCTCTCAACATGGCGACGGCTGAGCCAGCAGCTAACGGTGCTAACAGCTCTAACCCAACAGTGCAGATAAAGCCAACGGTGTGAGCCTGAGGGTGGGCCGACACGACAAAGCAGTCAGTCTGGACGACATTATCGCCTGTAACCCCCGTAAGAGTGCCATCTGAGCACAGTGCAGGGTGGCAGCGATTAGCTAGCCGGTGGGGCACGCTCACATGCACTATAAGCCACGCACAGCTGGCCCAGCTATGTAGTCAAAGCACAGAGAGAGCGACCTCATTCTCTTCTCAGGTAGACATTTCTCCACTACATCTTGACATAGCAAATAGATGTTTGCTGCCATTAGAATGATATGCTATTACCATTAGCGTGGTAATTCCTATTGGATTCATGCAACGCATTTAAGAGGAAACTCAGCAGTCGGTGGGCGCCATTCATCGTGTGGCACGAAGTACTCAGAAGGGTTCCCATGCTGAAATATTCTGGCTATATTTGGCACTTCCGTTAGTTAGAACACAACTATTTAATCTCACAACTTTCACAAATGAAGGCCTTCTTATCAGAGCAAATCGTCACTTTCATTCCATTAGGCCTACAGATAAAGGCCTGAATACTTAACTGCACACCACCTCTGACTCTGATGTTCATGGCGCTAAGTGTTCTTTGGCTGCAGCTAAAACCATAACCGGGTCAACGCTGCTGTGGTTGCAAATATCCACCGGTGCTGGTTTTAGGAGGTTTACTGCTTCGAGCCTCAGAATGTTGTTGATCAGACGACTGTATTAAACAGTCCGGTCAGATTGTCTACACATCGTGGTCGGCCCACCGTCATACGTAATAATCCCTAAAAACTAAGAATTACAGCATTTGCTAATAGTATTTGTCAAAAAGCTTCACAGTGACAGGAAACCGTGAAAGTCGTTAAGAGAGAGTGAATTAGACTTGTTCGAAAAATCTGACATGAATTCAAGACGACCGTGCTTTCCTTTTTTACTTCATAGACAGAATGTATTCCTCTGTGTAAAGAAATTCCTTTGACCTCGTCACAACAGGAAATCGGCTTTACAATGCAAACAAAAAAAAAAAAAATCCAGCCTTGCCAATAGAAAATGACCAAAGCTCATTTGAACTCAAAGAGTCGGAGAAGATTACGGTCAAGTTCGGTTTCTTTCAAAAAAGGGTAGGCCTCTGTGACAACAGGCTGGTAAATCAAAGACACGTCGGAGTGGCGTCTACAGTTACACCAGCTGTCTGCCCTCCGGCCCAACTGCTCACGATCCTTCAACAACGAGAAGGATAGACATCAAGTCAGAGTGGGGTAAAACAATGATCCAGCCACTCTTAAGATGGCTTTTCTGAAGGCAAAGCTTAAACCGGGCATCGGTCCACATGTACCGGAGTCGATGAATACCTCTGAAGGAGGCCACGGACTGATGCTGCGGAACAAAAAGTTCAACTGAAAAGGAAGAGGCTCTCCCACAAATGATTATTGTCAGACTATTTGAGTTTTGACATTTTCAGATTAGACTCAAAAACATGTTCTTGCATGACAAGAGACTTTGAAAGGAGAGAGCGGAAGCAAGACAGCTGAGAAAGAAAGAAAAAGGAATCCCACTCCCTCACAGGATTACTGACAGACAGATACTGAGAACCTGTGACGATATGAAGCTTTATTCTTCTTTTGATATCTGTACGAAAGTAGAGGAAAACCACAAGACGTGAGAGGTAGAGAGAAGAACCAAGACACAAAGAGACAAAGAGGAAGACTAGCTGAGTCAGAGGGGACTGGTTCAGGTGCATCGGACACGCGATCCTCTGAGGGGCAGCGACTGACTGCTGCCTTCAGCACTGAGCAGACCAGAGTGACATGAGCAGACTTCAGTAGTATCAACCAGGCATGGTCATGACTCTGCTGATCCACTGGAAAGGGAAATAAGTCTTCTTCGTCATACGACTGCAAAGGAGGCAGGAAGAGGGGAGCGCTCTAATATATCAGTGTCAGTGTGGACAGTGTCTCTTCATTTCCAGCATGAAGAAAACACAGAATGGCATTTACTATATTAAATAAACTTGATCACTTCAAAAGATTTGTTACACCTGCAAAAAACGTCGCTTTAATAGAGTTTCTTTATTTGTTTTCACCTAGAGTAGCTCTGCCCACATCATTCCCTACTGCCCGCTGTCATAGTTTGAAACTCTTTATTTATTTCGGCGCTCCACGGTCCATTTACAAGTTTGTTCACTCTCAACCCCGTGTTGTTTCAGTGCAGTGCAATTGTGCATTTTGGCAGCTGGCGTACAAGGATCAGAAAACAGGCTTTACGGTGTCAGATCATCAAAAAAAAAGCCTGGACCTGACCCGATCCTGCGACTCTCCTCGGGACCTCCCTGGTGAGCGTGCATATGAAAACATGACTGTAGATGTAACGTTAGACAGAGCTGAACACATAACAGAAATATATCTGTGATACGTGACCAGTCAGAAGCAGAGCTCTGTAGTGCCGCGACACACGCAGAATAAAGACGATGCTGAGCTAAATGTGTTTGCAGAGCAGCAGAGGTAATGTTCAAACATACCTGCACCCGACCGGCTTGACAAGACCCCACTTTGAGTCTCTTCTTGTGAGCATAGTACTGCTTCCACATCTCATCCACACCTTAAACCAACACCCCGATCCTGTGCTCCCTGAGACCACGTATGTGCAGGTATAGCTCTGTGTGTGTTGGTGCATGGAACATTGTATGCACACAACCTGTCCTTGTGCATGAGTGCGATTGCAGTCTAGCTCGTGAAAGAGACCTGAAAGAGGACACACGCTGCAACACAATAACCCGTTCTGTTACACCAGAGACGGTGTGGATCAGATTGCCAGAGTATCGCTGGTTATCGATACTCTGGCACCGCAACAAGAAACTCTTCCAGTAGCAGCAGGCCATTTGCATTTATATGCCATGTTTTGGCAGCTGTATCGGGTTGAGAATAATCTCGTCATGTAGCATGAATCAGGATGGTAATCTTGGCTCAGTGTACAGGTCGTGATGTAGTATTTTGACTTTAAAGCAGCGGTTCCACCAAGAACCTCCTAGTAATTCAAGTCCCGGGATGACTTCCCAAGGAACTAAAAGGTTCGTTCAGCCCGCTGTTGTCTGCGTTTTCATGGTGGTCTGATGTCCGTCTCTACAGTAAATGAACTGCTGAGTGTCTGATGGTTATTTATGAGTGTTTTAGAACCTAACTGTTATCAAGCAAACATAAATGATCTTCCCTCATCCTAAATTGATGCTAGAATACTTCCTTGTTCTATGAAAGAAGCCTCTGGCAGTGGCTCTGTGTTTTTTTTGGACAATCAGCAATCATCCCTGCAAACCCCACCCAAAAAACGTCTTGTACTTTTTAAAAGTACAATCCCGGACAGTGAGGTAAAATGTCTCCAGAACCTGAATTTAGAACCTGGCCCCTGCCGTCGAAAAGCAATGAGTTCCTCAAAAGGTTCCTAGTTCCAGTTGAAGTCGAGGTGAAAGTGGCCGATTCAGAACACAAGGAATCTCTTCGGAGAGACGTTGCCATTTTATATTTCTCTGCAGGTTTCATTGGCACTTGGGCAATAAAACATGTTCAAACTGCCAAGGAGGACCTTCTTGAATTCTGAGGCAATAGTGAATCTCAACAGTCCGATATGACTAAAACAACAGAGCAACCCATACTTCTACAGCAACAGATGGTCGGAATCTGTGGGCGTGTTGGAAAGAGAATGTGAGAAGGTAAAGGAGGAATGAGAGCTTCAGAGTGAAGAGGCCCCACAGCCAGCTGGATCAGATCAGATGAACTACTGATGATCTACCAGAAGGGTCGACAGCTGAAACACCTTCAGTCTTCACAATAGAGCAATAACAATAACACTCAACCTATGCAAATGTCTTCTTTTATTACATCTGCTGTGTATTTTCAGCTTTCCTCTTGGCTTTTTGTTCAGGTATGTCATTAGAAAGCATGTGAGGAGCCTAGCTGGTCTGATACAGATTTCATGCGGTATTGTTTAATCAGTCCACCCATCAACTACCGCCACAAACAGGATCTAATTCTCTGGGAAACACAGAACGTGCAGATAATTCATTTAGTTCACCCCTGAGCTTCCAGACGGGTGGAGTTTGAAATGCGGGATGAGAAATTCTGGACGGTCGGCCAAAGATCTGCACGTCAATTCACTGGAATGTTCATCGCAATCAATCGTGTCAGTCTGCAAATTCAACCAGAGGCCACGAAGCATTTGTAGATTCTATTGGACTGTGATCAGACATCAGTCGGTCGGTGTCAGATTACAACACGCTGCTCATGCCACACTGACTGACTGCTATCGGGAGAAGATCTTGTGGTTACGCTCCTCTGGTCTGTGGAAGAATGTGACAGAAGGATATCCTGTCAGCCTGTCCGAGGCGGAACATCAAACCGCTTTAAGGAACCGGTTTAACCAAAGCCAGTTCTCCTTTCCAGAGCGACCCGTTATATGCATTGATTCGTGATTTTAAAATCGACCCAAATCACAGCAAATTCCAAGGCCCCATGGTGCAAGCCTCGAGGCCAACAGCTGTTACTCAAGAGATAGTTTTCATGGATCCCATCACTTGTAATGGCACGATAGCTGTAACAAGTTATTCCACTCAAAGTTCCTGGATATTTTCTGGTTCAAACTAACAGGACTTCTCTTATCAACTTGACTTTTAGCAGAAAATATTCAAATAGCAAATCCCCCAAAACTTCAGCCTTAAAAAGATCACTCCGTGCATATCTAGGTATATCATCAGCATTTGGACCGGTCCATGGCAAAGTCAGAAGTAACATGAGGACTTGGACAAAAGAATGCTCATGAAAATGTATGTCAGTTATATATAAATATAAAGGGGGAAAGGGACAATATTTCAGAATAGTCTTTTGAATGTCACTCTGCCTCTGGTTACATGTTTTTCTCAGTATTCAGCCAAACAAATGTGATAGCACCACAGCAATGCATCGATTACAAACTAACACCGACAACGTACATAGGAATTCAATAATTGAGGCATGAATGACTGGATGACTGGGGTTCCCCTGCAAAAGAGGAAAGACAGCATCCTCTTGTGAGCCGTGCCAAAAGCTTTTTGTGTCAATAAAGTCGTAAAAAAACACAGGACACAACCCTCCCTAAAAAGCACATCAAGGGGGCAATAAACTGATCCAACGTACATTGATGCAGAAACGACAAGTCACTCAATGACAAGCCTGGTAAAGCAAAACTACAAAACCTCTTTGGTCCCAGCTTCTCAAATGTTAGACTGCTGCTGCACAGTACCTTGAAAAAAAAGATCAATCGATAATAAAATAATCAGTGTTTGCAGCCTAAAAGCATCATTGTCAGACCCGTACTGATTTGCATTCATGTCCTCTACACTGAAACCGTCCGTTATTGGAGCTGGACACAGCTGTGCAGTAACAGCACAGCTGTGTCCACGTGTTGAGATTGAAGCTGTCTGGAACCAACACTCAAACCTCTTAATCTCTGCTCACGCAGCCTCTCACTTGGCTCTGTTCTCAGCAATGGAAGCTCGGCCAAGAGGAGCTCTGGTCCTCTCAAACAGTGACACATCCCAGCCCCCCCCTCGATAGACAAAACAAAAACAAAAAAACGCAGCCATGGAGACAGACTGACATCATTCCCCGGGGGTCACCCGGAGTTCTTCCCTCGGCCAATCAGGGGAAGCAGCGGGGAGAGAGAGGAGGAAACGGTCACCTCTGAAACGGCTGGTTGTACACAAGAGGCCCACAGAGAGGCAGGCAGTAATGAAGCCACATGTGTAGTGGTTAAAGATGACAGAGGAGGACGGACTGAGTGCTGATGCTGAGAGACGCGTGAAGAATGAAAGCAAAGACCCAACATGTTAGAGAATAAATACTGTAGAGGACAGAGATGGGACTCTCCTCTGAGAACAAGCAGCAACGCTAGTCGAAGTGGTAAAAAGATGAAGACGTTGACGATGACATCAGAACCAGTTCTTCATTCACAAGGAGCCTCGGGGGGAAAATGTAATTGTTCATGTCAACAAACATTAAATGTAACAGTTAACTTTGCACAACTGGGTTAAAGGTGAATGCAGCGGCTGTGGACGCTCAGAGAACACAGCCGAGATCAGTTTAGTGCAGCTGTGCTTCATCAACGCAACACAATAGCAGCTGGGGACGTCATGACTTGCAACAATTAAAGTTATTAATACAATATATTATTGATGCATTGTATTATATTAAAAAATGTAAAAATTCAAGCAGTTGTCTAATTTCCCAAGCTCGTATCGTCTCACTGCTACACCCACTACTGACCCTGTTATACACCCCATGAGGTCACTCTTGACTGTTTAACAATACGATGTTACAGATTTCATTCATCAACAGGTTTATTAGATCCGACATTCATTATATTACTTTATTATTTTAACAATAGCAGTTACAATCAGTTGTAACATGCTGGTGCGACTCACTCGCTGGACTTGAGACTTGAGAAGCGGGTCAGACCAAAAGCCTTGCATGAAAAATGACTAAGCTTGTTGCAAAGTTTTTTTCATTATTTATTTTAATTCTTAAAAAATATTCTAGCACAGGAATTGGAAGTTGTTTGTGTGGCATACAGTATGCAAAGTGATCTTGCTGCAGTTCTGAGTGAATTCTCAAGCTTCACTCAAACAGCAAGTACTGAAATCTTGTCTCCGAGTTGTTTTCATTCTACACTGGACCTGGATGTGGAGTAGATTCTCCAGACTGGGTTTCAGTTTAGAGCTTTAAATAAACACGGCTCTCACTTCTGCCCTCTAAAGAAAACACACCTCCCTCTCACAGATGTTCTGACTCACTATGACACATTCTCACATATAAAGGGCCTTCTCATCGGCGTATTAGAGACATTAAAACCTCCGTCTTTTAGAGTGCCACAGAAGCTGCTGTCATTCTGCGCCCCATCAGGTCCAAACATGTTGGCGACAGAAGCCAGCCTGCACACACCTCGGCCAGATGAAGAGCAGGCTTTCGGGCGGTGAGTCACGGCCAAACCAATGGCTCCTCCTCCTCCCAAAAGCATCTGGTGCCACCTCATCCCAAATGTCTCTGATATAAAGAAAGGACTTGCGCACATACTCCTCCTGATCCAGTTATGACGCTCGCTGAATGTTATCCGGGGGGATTGGGAGATGTTGTACAAGAGGATTTGCGGGGGCAGAAGTAGTAGGAACAGTTGGTCAATGGGCAGGCCGCGCGGTGCATGGGATTATTTTGTAAAACATGGACTCACACACACATAGTCAAAACTCCACGTCATGTGACAGCTCGACGGCCCAGAGGAATAACTGCCAACGACCTTCGTATCAGATTACAGCTCGGCAAATGGAAAAGGCAAAAATAAGGAGGCTCATTTGTAGTGGGCGGAGATACGTCCTATTATGCATAACTGTAATAGCAGAGCGAGGCTGGAGGAACTCTGCCAAAACAAAAGTGTACGAGTCCACCGGGACGCACGGCGGACGCCACGAGAGTTCTGCTGGAGAGGAGCCAGAAAACTCAAACTCATCCTTCAACAAGTTACAGCACGAAGCTTTAGGACGTCAATACATTATCTGTAGGCCTACTTCATAAGATCAGTCCCAAAAATATATAAAACTAAGCAAGGAAAGAACTCAAGTAAAAATCCCAATGTCCATATCACAGTCGTACTTAACATCTCAAGAGTCTGTTCTCAAAGAGACAAAAATAATCTACGTGGCTTCAATCATTCCTAGGTTGTGACTTATTGTACGATGTACTGACATGATTTTAATGATCTTTACATTATCTACTTATTGTACGACATGTGGACATGACGTTGATCATTTTTGCTGACCTCGATATTGTCTGTTGTGTTTACATCCGTGTTTGTTTGCATGAGAATGTCAACAATATTTCAGCCATTTTTTCACTTATTTCTTTCAATTTCAACGTCTGAATATTATGCGTAAGCAAAAATGTCTCTTTGCAAAGGCATACTTGCTATTATATCATCAATATAAATCACTGGCATAAAATGGTCTTAAAACAACAAGAATATGGTTTAAATTGCTATTATTTCTGGGAAAATATATTGTCCAAAGAAAGGTATTTATCGTGACGGGCTTCCCCAATCCTGCAGCCGGGACATCCATAAGTACTTCATCTATGATGAAACAAAACACACAAATCTACTGAGATGTGTAATATCTCAGAGGTCTGAGCAGAAGTGCGGCGTCGAGGCGTGGTGTGTGGACCGGGAGTGATCCTCTACGGGGACTGTGGAGGCCTGTGCAGACAGAGGAGGGGACAGACGGGTCCAGACAGGCAGAAAACAGAACGGTGATGTCTTACAGACACTATTGTGTAATGTGTATCTGATGCACTTCAAACAGACGGGAACTCTTCACAGAGACTGAACATCTCACTTTCAAAGTTATTGGAAAGGAGACGAAGAGACATGAAGGAGAAGAGTCCATGTGTCTGGCAGCAGGACAATAGTTACCCTGCAAGCAACATCATTCTAATACAATAGCTGGTGTGTGTCCTCTAACAGACACAAGCCCATGAGCAAGGCACCGCACTCCGACCCGCCATTTGTGTTATAATCAGAAGTAACACTGAATCTTAGAAGAGTTTAGTTTGCGTTCTGAACATTAGCTAACATTGCACCGTCAGAGACAAACTGGAAATGACGCTGAACATTTGAACAGAAGACTTTTCAGAAAAAGGAGGAAAGATGTTCTTCAACCTGGAGACAATCAAATACAACTTGAAGGGGAATGTCCAAAATGTCCTTAATGCTGTCTGTATTTCATTAAACAGGAGAAAAGATGATGGGGATAACACGCTGCAAGAGACTTTGTTAAATCGATTGCTTTGTCAACACTTGCAGCCCCATAAGAGACGCACACGGTGCATGTATTTAAATCAGGAATAAGAAGAGGAACAGTTTTCTTCAAAGCTCAATCACAGGCCCATGTGGACCGAAGCTGAGGGAGAGAGACAGAGAGAAGGAGAGACAGAGAGAGAGAGAGAGAGACAGAGAGAGGCATATTTAAAGAAGTGGGCAGTGACGACGGTGGGGGAGGTAATGGAGCTGGGATGCTGAGATGGATGTGGGCAGAAGGGAGGTTGGAGCACCAGGAGACGGAGATGCAGATTGCAGTCCTTACCTCCTCCTAGACTCTGGAGAGAAACTGGTGTGTGTGTGTGTGTGTGTGTGTGTGTGTGTGTGTGTGTGTGTGTGTGTGGGGAGGAGATCGTTTGGCTCTCTGAAAGATATGACGACATCACATTCATAACCTTAGAAGTATGCGAGATCCATCTGGCTTTGGGGTCAAAAGTGAGTCGTGGTTGTAATTCTTTCTCTGCACACGTGGAGATGAAAAACACACGACATTGCCAAAAACATTTTTCAGAGCCACTCCAGCCGCCTTCCATCTATTTGTAATATTTGAAAGTTGAACATGTTCGTGAATATGCTACAAAGGATTATGTATTTTTTCCTGCTCTACAGGATTGCGTGAAAGCTTAAACGGCATAAAATATTTCTGATTCACTCAATGCAGACGGAGGAATGTAAATTCCACTTTAGACGTGTGTGTGTGCTTGTGTGTGTGCGTGTGTGTGCGTGTGTGCGTGCGGAGCTGGTGAAGTGCTATACATGCATTTAATATGCACACAGACAGTATGTCGTTTAGCCTCCGCAAGTCCTCCGCTGTGATGTAAGAGGATGAAGTGCAGGGTCGGCACACTGTCCGGTCCAATGAGACCACAGACTACATGGATACACATGAGAGCAGAACACCTTCTGGACCCAAAGCAGCCGACGGAACCAAGAAGTCACAAGTCTCCAACAATGTGGAACAACATAAAAGTTCTAATGCTTCCTTCTTGTTGCGCAAAGATTGGAATATGCCGCCCAGTAAACAGTTTTCCTTTAAGGCAACACATCCCTGTATGTCATTACACATAGCATAACACATTACTTTAAAGGCCGTTTTCTCAAATGAGTTTATTTCCCAGACTCTAAGCCAGAGTTCTCTGGTTGGTTCATAAATGATTCATAGCCTGGTTTATGCAACATATGTCTAAAAATAAATGTTGTATTTGCTGATTTATGGAGTGATACGAGTTCCCGTCTGTAAAAGAAAAAAACAAAAAAAAAACATCCAATGTTCAGATTTCTCTTCTAGAAATGTGTGAAAATAGCACATATTTATTTTAATTTGATTCATTTTGCAGAAAACTTGTAATACAAAAATGTAATTGTCTTAATGTAAGTTGTCAACCTGGGAAGTTTCATGGTGTTATCTGTTAGTTCAGATGTTTTACCACATTCACTGCGTGAGATGTTAACTTTCATGTCTTTGTAAGTCTGTGATAGCTGAATAATCCTCTCTGAAAATAAGGAGAAGAGAAGAACAATAATTCATGTTGCTGTTTATAGAGAAGCAGCTGGACAGTCTTTGGCAGCAGCGAGGCTGTTTCCACCCATCCAGTGTGCACGCTGAAGATAGAGGTATGTGCAGCATCTCCGTCTCAAGCTCCCACAAAGCCTCGCTGGACTCTGGTTTAGACTGAGCTTTGAACGCAGAGGAAGCAAGTTGACCACTCCAATTCTTCAAAAACAGAACTTCACCGATATTCTTATTCGGCAATTAGTATCGGCGGCAGAAACACATGATCAGGATCTCTAAAAGTTACATTTGATCTCTCATTTATTTTGTACCGATCAGATCCGTGATGCGCTCTGAACAAATTCCACAAATAATTAATGTGTTCTAGAGTTTCTTTGAAATAAGTCATTCAGCATGGAAGAGCGCATAAAAAAACGGACTAAATAAATCTTCATCGACTTAATCAACTAAGAAGGGGCCGCCGTTAAATGCACAGCCACAAGCTTCATTGATCAGCAGTTAAACAGTCCGGACCTGCTTGCTGTAGTTAGGAGGCCTGCTCCATGATGGAGAGCATTGAGCAGGCCTCTGTGTGCTGGATTAGTGGGTCAGTAAGGAATGTTCGCTTGAGGTCCACAAATGTCCCGGCGTGGACTCTGAGAATGCCTCCGAGGCCTTCCTGTTGCGACACAGCGGGCCGCCATGTAGACTAAGAAGTAGGTCATGTGACTTTGGAGCTGCAGTCACTTTAAATGGAAATCAAGGGATACGGGCTTGTAACATTTGTGCTTAGAAGCACTTTGGACAGCAGAGATCAGCGGCTAAACGCAGCGATCCCCAGCTGCATGATCCCACGACCGAACACATCTCATTCATGAGGACGTGATGGTGATGAAGGAAAGGATGTGAAGGAAAGGAATCAGGACCACACCGACAATATCTAACAAATCAATCAGCGCTATCGCGGAGGATTTTATCGTAAACATGTTTTATCACTGCTCCTAACCCTTCAAGGTACATTGAACCTGGATACCAGTTGTTCCTTCCTACAAAGAGAAATCTCAGACTGACTGAAACAGAGAAGAGCCTAGCCGCTTTAGCTTACACGTACCGGATGCTTCTGCAAAAGAAGAACACGTCCAGGCTTCGGAGGGATGGGGTGAGATTCTGGGCACAGTTCAATACGTGGATCAGGAGGGTCTAAATGGGGCGCTTGTTTCCAACAAATGGCCTCCTCTTTGAAATGCCAGGCGTGTTGGGTTTGGTGTCCTAATTCATGTGTGCGAGACAGCAAACACACACACACACAATCTTGTCTGATCATGTCAAAAGAGGCAGTAGTCGGAGGCCAAACCTGACAGTTCATTCACACACAGTAAGCTTTTTATCCAGCCTTGACTGTAACCACTGCTGCATTAAGAATCCACCACTGTTTATTACAAAAGGCGCTTTTATTCCAGTTTAACTCATTCACACTGAACCACGCGGAGGAGGACGTCTGTGAGAATCTCTGTTAATAGAGAACATCCTAAAATGTCCGTTCGGATGCAAAGTCTTCATGTCGTTCAGTCGACTGATATTCTGGGAAGTAAGAAATAGAGGATTCTTGATTCAGAAGGAAACGTTTTCAAAAAATCCCCAAATATCTCATTAAGTCTTCCCACAGTGGGTCTGAAATATCTCTGTTCATTGTTTTTGTGTTTACTTTTGACTTCTTTGTGTTTTTCCCCTGGACCACGTTCTAATTAAACTTCTAAACCTTCACACAGTACTTCCTCAGCACCGCTGCTGCTCTTCTCAATGTTTTTGGTCGACGCTATTTCTGGTTCCACTGAGTTCTTTCATCTCCGTACCCCCCGCTGGTGCCGGGTGTCTGAACCAACCAGAGATGAGTAGACAGATGACAAGTACCCGGTCTCTCTGGTGCCTCAGAACAATGCCTCGATGTTTCTGTGCTTTACAGTTAATTAAATCAGATGTTTCTGAAACTGTGAGGCATCAAAGTAACATCAGTGATCATTCACCTCGGTTCCCTGTGGGGTTCCTGTGCTCTGTTCTGTCCTGCACTCTCACTTCTGTGAGCTGGCAATAAAGCCAGCTCTCTTCTGCCACAAAGCGCAATCAGATTTCTTTTACCTGTATTCAAATTGGACGTAGAAAGTTCAGTTTATCTTTTAGACACGTTTAAACTGGTCTGGGCCCTCAGACGGACCAGCTACCTCCTCACCACTGACTCCCAGCATACACTACTGACCCGAAAGATGTGTCCTCCTTCAGCAACAACCAACTTCACTTAAATTCAACACCAAAAAACGGAGTTTTAAAACAAAGCCTGAATTTAATATCCTGACTCAGAATCAGAAGTGCTGAAGCCAACGAGAAATTAGCCAGAAGAGCAGAGCTTTGGTTTCAGTTTTGCCGGCCTGGTTGGGTTAAGTGGGAACCAGCTCATGATGCTTTTGACACTCCACTCTCAAGAGGCTCTACCTGGTCTCCCACTCTTTTTAAATATAATTTATTATGACAAATGCAAATAGACAAAGTAGTAACATAAACACCTAGATGTTGTATTTCCTCTAGTCTGAAAGAAGACATGCTATGGAAGCAAAATAGCCCAAAATCTCAAAACTGACCAGTGCGGTGAAACACAGGTTTTCCCTGTGGAAGCTCCCCTTAATTGTGTAATTGTATTATGCATTTTTTTTTTATCAATTAACTTAGTGTAAAATATCAAAACAGCCCAACACAAACTGCACAGAAGAAGTCACGAAGTGCATTTAAATAAAGTTTATATTTGTTCCATTTTACACAGTTCCTCCGACACACAAATTCAGTTTTGTTGCAGATCCAGCTGCACTGATGCTGCCAGCTGCAGAAAGGCCGACGCGGTGAGTGACAGACAAGTTCGCATCAGATGCGGTTTAGACTGACTGTTAGAAATGTGGCAACACAGAAACACATGCATCCATCACTCAACACGGTGTCTGTGTGGTGGCGATCAGGACAAAGGAAGTTTACAGACATAGGATCAGAAGGTAAACACAAACTTTTCTACACAAGTAACCAGCGTTGAAAGGAACGAGAAAGCGTGTCGCTTCAGTCCGGACATGAGGGAGACGGAGAGGGTTGTATCAGCAGCTGGTCAGTCAGAAAGCAGGTTTTCCTGTTGTGTCACATACAGCTGACAGAAACATCTTTGCGGTGCTTCAGTCTACCGTCTGCTTTGTTTCCTGTATTCCGTCTCTATAACGTCAACGATTCTCTCCTGTTTCATAATGTATTTGACGTGTTTTTCTACCTCGTCTCTGGTGTACAACTGGTCTGTTATACTCTGTGTTGTATCACGGGGATTACAGCTGTGTGCAGCATTATTAACCAAGCAGAATTCCCCCCATGGGATCAATACAGTATATCTTGTGTCATCTTTAAAAAGCACTGCGATCAGGGACTCTGTTCACCATTTTCACCTTCAAATTAAAATCGGCTTCAGGGAGCACACTCCCTGGCTTCCTTATCATCTCACAGCCTCTCTGAGTGAGCGGTGAATCTTACATTGCCGGGCAGGCTGAACTCTAAAAGTGTGCCAACGGGCTAGTGTCTGTACTCCGGTGAGCAGCATCAGGTGACAAACCTCAAAACCTCCTGGAGTGAACTAGACCGGGAGCAACCAAGACACCCCATGAAGAATGAAGCCCATGCCTGGAGGCCAATAATCATGCATCTGTGAGAGGCAGAGCTCTCGCTCAGCCGGTCCTATATTTAGCAGACAAAGCCTCATCAGCCTAAGTACTGAATTCAATTTCAGGGGACACCATTAATCTACGGCTCATAAATCATTTGGGTTATGCTAATGTGGGCTCTTCATGCTCTGAGCAGCATGTGCTAAACCTCGCACTTCGTCTCCGAGCATCGACATCTTTCAGAAATATTGACTCTGCCGACTCGGGGCCTCCATCTCTTTGAAATGCATTCAGGTTTCCTGTTTTTTTTTCAGCAATAAACCACCAGGTTTCTCATTTGGCTGCTGGCAATTAACAGCTGGGTGAGAACAACAGGCTCTGCCATGAGGGGGGGTGCGGGGGGGATAAAAATGAAGTTTTTAGCCTCTGGCAGGAAGACTCCTGCAGGAATGTCAGAGGCGGGACTGGGAGGGAGAAAATAACAAAGCAGCATCTAAACAATGAGGCAACAAAACAAGAACTTGGCCACTGCTGCAGAAGAAAAGGAGGAGAGTAACAGCTGGTGAGAATACGAAGTCCTCAGACTGGACCACAGCTCCAGGCTGCACTGAGGGATATGTGAGCAGCGCTGCAGTTTGTTCAGCGTCCTGACATTCCTCAGAGACAATCCCCCCCCCCTGTGCGCCGCGCTCCACACAGCGAGGCCTTGACATTTCGGTCGCTGTCCGTCCTCCGGGTGGACGAGGGGGACACTGGCTGCTGAAAACAAGCGCACATTCGCTGATGCTCTGGACTGAAGGAACTCGTCATTTACTGGACACCGTAGAATATAGAACCTGTGACGTTTTTATAAGCACAATATTTTCAGAGAAATAAGCTCAGAGGTTTTGTTTACAGCCTGTGTGATCATCTCACTGCTCGTGTCTTATTAATCTGTTGGTGTGTTACGAGATCTCACAATGATCACAACATCAGATGAAAACTGTAATAAACCAAAATCCTTTCAGTACAACTCTGACAGAGTGAGTATTTCCAGTTTAAGCTACTTTTACTCTGCTATATTTCAAAAGGGAAACATTGCACCTTGAGTAAATGGATCATTGTGGTATCGCTATCATAAAATAAGTACATCTGAAATCACCATGAGATTAATAGTTTGGTCGACCGGCAACAATTTTATTAATCATTCAAACCATTTTGAGCAAAAATTGGCTGGTTTTTGCTTCTTACGTGTGAAAAGGAGGACGGTCAATTTAAATTAGGAATGAGCAGACGCGACTTCTTCAGTCCCGATAGCGGTACCCGGGCCGATACAAAGGCACTGATCCGATACCAGTGTTTGATTAATAAGTATATTTTATAAGTAAGAGAACATCAGGCTCAACTTGAATACTGCTTTCCTAACTTTGTACAACCAAATGTAACAAACAAATACATAATTCATGTTATTTATTAAAATAATGGTGATACCACATCGGCCTGTTTGAGTCAGCATTGGACCGATATAGATCTTTATTTCAAATCTTTGGGTTTTTGGACATTTCACACACCAAAGGACTAATCAATAAGTCATTTTGCAGCATGGTTGTAATACAAAAATAAGCTAAAGTTTCAGCTGTATAACTAAATGAAGGATTTGAGTTGTGAGTATTCCCAGATGCTCTGTGATCGCTGGCAGCACAATGAAGCACAGTCAGTGTGTTTCTGCATGGATCAGTGTTAGACAGATTTTCTCCTGAAACGCGACACTACAAAAGGAAACTTGAAGCTAAAAGGTTTTCCGTACTTGTGCTGCAGACGTAGAAGCGAGTGGAGGAGCCCAAAGAGAGCACTGTTCCTCTGAGCGGGGGCTTGGAGACAACGTCTGGGCTTTGTAGCCTCCACGTCTATTATGGGAGAAAGCTGATGACTAGGCTAGTTATGCTTGGCCGGCTTACTATAACTATCAGTTGAGACTATTTAAATGTTGCTGTGGTTCAAACCACAAGACTCCTGAGTAAACCCAAACCTGAGCGGACTTGAACACAGTTCTGTGGTGGTGGTGGTAGAGGAGGTGGGGGGGGGGGCACATAGATGAATACAAAGCAGTGTTCCTAACACAAGTAATGACACTGTTCTTGAGGGCAATCGCTCAAATTGCTAACAACTTCAATAACACGGTCGTGCCAGATGTTTTATGGCGCACAGTGTTCTCAAAAAAAGCGAAGCCGTACTTCAACAAGACCCACGTTTGTAGAACGAGTCGTCCAATCTTCTTGAAGTCAACCCGTCGTAAACTCACACTTGTGGTTGGCTTCCACAATGCCTGTATTCTGCACTCGTCCAACCCCCTTTCTGGGAAAACACCCCGAGAATCTCCTTCATAAATAAACTATTGCTTCCAGCTGAACAGCCTGGTCAACGTAGAGATATCATAGAACTTTTCCTGTAAGCGTCTTGATTCTTACTCCCTGCACCAGGAGCTTCTTCTGTCTACAGCTGAACCAGAGGGTGGGTGGGTGTGTGTGTGTGGGGGGGGGGGGGTTGACCTCAAAAACACCACCCTGTGATGCAAGCGTTCATCAAAAGTGCCGGTCATAATTTCAAGGCATCCATCAACCCAAAAATAGTCAGTCAGTCAGTCAGTCTCTGGCCTACTTTGTTTGTAGTGGGGCGTGCTGGGGGGGGGGGGGCTTGCCATATGTAGCCGGCTTTGGTACACACGGTCGGGGTGGCACGGCTCAGCTGACTGGATCCACGCCAGGGTTCAAGTGATCTGTTTTCATAGCACTCTGTAAACCACTTAAGCCCTCTGTGTCATTAGGTCTGATGATCTGGACTCATTAACTGGTTTTGTTCGCCCGATCGTGGTCCAGGGTTCAGTTTGCAACGCGACGTATTACAGACAAGGGATCATTTAAAAAAAAAAAAAAAAAAAGAAAAGAAAAGGAAAATCTGTGTGGATAGTTGGGGATCAACTGGATTTTCCACACAGCAGATGTGTCAGTTAGTCTGTTTAGTGTCATTGTACACAGCTGACCATCTTTTTGGAAGTCCAAGCTAGGTCCGTCTCAAGTCCTCATTTTCATGACTTGAGTCTAACTCCAGGCCTAGTCTCAAGTCTACAGCTCTGCTACATTAAAACCTATGAAATCTGTGTTGTTCATGTTGAACATTCAGTTCAAGGATAATGCCGCTATAGAATTCTCCATGAAACCCTTTGAACATGTATTCAATAGAACAATATACGGTTGCAGATATATTCTTTAATCTCCTGCAGGGTGCCGATGCTTTGGTCTTTGCACTTAACACAGGTTTCTTCCATTAGTGACAATTTAAGGGAAGGTCATTATTCCTCTTACGTCAACAGTTCTGAATAACAGCATGAGCACAGCTTCTACAGTGGAAGTTGGCAAATGGCAAAAGTGGCGTCTTTCTATTATCACGTCAACATCATGACGTGTAACGCCTGTGAGGAGGACGACGGTGAAGCGGTGCTGATGAGTTGGAACAACAACGAAAAGTATCACTCGTGAAAAATGCACAGCGCAGCAAAGAACTGTGGGAAACGCAGATATGCCAACATCATCATAATGGTAATAAGAAGAAGAAAACAACAAGCGTGTCATGTCCTAGAGAGAAAAGATGGTAAAGCTGCTGCTGACTCATCTTTCCTGGTGCTCACTTCTCAAGATAAAGAGGTTTTAGAGGTGTTTTAAAGCCTTTATGGAGCCATTGTGCCCTCGCATTTTCCTACAATTCCACACAGGAAGCCTCACGTGGCCGACTGGCTTCGGTTCGTTCCGGTCCGCCTCTCTTTTAACGGATTCCTTTAGGAAATGAAAAGCTGTGCCAGGTCATGTTTTAGGACATTTTTCACAGTGGTTTGGTCAAGGGCAAAGTCAGCGGCCCGGGGATCATCAGTGGAGCTTTTAATCCCACACTGTGCCCGATTTGGAAGCAGGAACCCCGAACCCCCCCCCCACGGCTGGTACAGCATGGTGACATCAAACAGATGAACTGTAACGTGATTGGAGCTCACGACCCGACATGAGGTAGATCTACTGCACCTCCACCAGCAGGGTCACAACCGAAGGGTCTTTGGCTCCGATCATGACGGAAACAACTAACTGAACAGAACTAACCGTTCATCTTCATTTCACACGGATCATTTGTCCTCACCGAAACTTGGGTAGATAATTAAAAATTAATGAAATTCTCTAAATTCCTGAGTTGGAATAAAATAAGCCTGGTATGCATGCACTCCAGTCATTTAGATGACATAATAGAACAACTCTGTGAAACCAGGTAATTGCTTCGGAATCCTTCACTGTATGAACTGAATAACCTGCGACCTCAAAGGAAGCTTTATCTTTATTTATTTTGCGCCAGGTAAAAATTGTTGCATTCAAGTGCAGTATTGCTCAAGGGTTCGAGCACCTGTAAATAGTTCTGTCCGTCAAAATGGCCACCAATTTCGTGTCTTGGCAACTGTGGTAGTTTCTGCCCAGTTTGAATGAAGTGTGTTTTACGACGACCAACGAGGTAAAAATCACTGTTTTCTGACTGGAGTCTGGTGTCTTTGAACAGAGCATTCGTATGTTTTATACGTTAATAAATTATACATTTTCATACATCCATCAGCGTTACCGCTCGCCACCCTTCGGCCCTGACCCTACATACAGTCTTGGTCATGTGACGCTATGATCCTTCCTCATTATCAGATTGAGCTTAATGTCCCTTTCATGCTGCAATTATGTCGCTCTTTTGAACAAAATGGGGCCAAAATGAAAAGTGGGAGCTTTTCCTTTTGAAGATGTGGCACATTTCTGGTGGTGAACATGTTAATCTGTATGACTGTAACGGCAGCAGTCCCCCCCCCCCCATCAAAGGCTGCAGCACACTAATTAATAACAGTCATAACAGGACATCAGGACTAGATTAAAAACAGGCTGACAGATTGGAGTCATCAACGACTGCACTGATTGATGAGCTCAAATCATATTACAGCTGGTTGGGTTTTTTTGTTTGACTTTCTCTTCACATCCAACATTGAGTTTAACCACATTTCATTAACACACTGAACTGTTTTTTGTGGAATACTTTGTCAATGACTAAACTAACTGAAACAATCACTCTCCTCTGGTTTCCAAAGTAAAAACACAGATTAATCAAAGTGGAACTATTCAAACGTTCTTCTTGTAGAGAGCATCTCATCGTCTCATTTCAACATCAGTGGACACCTGAAGTTTGACTTTACAGCAACCAACGTTTATTTTCATTGAAGATTAATCTGTTGATTATTTCCCCAATTATTGATTAGTTGATGATCTATAAAAAGTCCGAAAACTTTGAAAAATGACAGTGAGCTCAGGATGAGGTCCTCAAATGTCTGTTTGTGTCCACACCTAAAATATATTCAGTTTACTGTCAGAGGACGAAGGAAACCAGAAATATTCACATTCAAGAAGCTGGAATCAGAGACTTTTTGTCTTAAAAAATGACTCAAAAAAAATAAGCCATTATCTAAATAGTTGTCTATTAGTTTATAAGTCGACAACTTCTTGATGAATCGTTGCAGCTCTATTAGCATTGATGCCTGGCATGACTATAAGATGCATCAAATCTTAAGCACAACGTCACCCCTTTTTTCACCCCGAAAGTACGCGTTTCCAAAGAAAACCACTTCCTGAACCAGACCAGCAGCAGACACCTAATCCTATCATGTGCGACGGGTCAAAGTCTCGTTAAATCCGTCCGCCTCGACGGTCAAACACGGACACTATAGCCCAGACTGCTCCGGAGGAAAACTCCAGCGCTGCGAAGCTGAGAATGGAAACCTGCGGTGATGTGCTGGTGTGGACGCAGCGATCCAGACACCTGATATCCTCCTGGAGGGTTTCTGAGCGTTAGCAACAGTCAGAACAGAGACAAACTCTCATGGTTCTTCTGGCCTGCCAATGCTTATGTCACTTGTGGGTTTACAGCGTTAAGCCGCCAGACGGTTTTCCATTCAAAGGGTGTCATTTTAAAAGGCTTGCCATGCTTAGTCAAATGGGCGAGAACCTACCCTGTGATCTGTGGGAGGAACAGAAAGAGCAGTGGAGTTTTACTTCTCAAGACTTTCAGAGACTTTAAAGTGACAAAGAAAAACTCAAACTGTCTGAACACTCATCCCAGTGTCATCATCTGCCTGATTCCACAGCTATGAGACGGATCGAGCCCTTTAGAAGTGGACGGTTTCTCTTTCTGCAGGAAGCATTCCTCCCTAATGACAGGGGAAGCTACACGCACAAACACTAAAGCAGGGAAACAATCTTACATTCAGGCCTCTTATTGTGGCGGGATGACCGGAAAAAAAGCTTGATAGGTGGGTCTCGGGCAATAAACACAGATATGAGGCGATTAAATGACATGGGTGTTGTTTGTTTTTGAGGCAGCGTGTTTTGTTGTGGGTGAGAAGTTCATGAGGAGCTCTGAGTTTTTTGCATTTCTGTTTTTAGTGTTTTAGATCAAAGCCTGAAGAAGACAGAATGAGAACTGAATGTGTGGCCTCGTTTCCAGCACAGAGGTACGATCCACCCTCAGATACCACCAGAGCTTCTAGCATCATGACACACTGACTTCAACCAGTGTGAAGAACTGGGTCCAAAAATAAAGAGTATATTGAGATATCACATTGCCACATTTAATTCTGCCAAATGGAATCACTTGAGCTTTCTCAGAAAGCAACACTTGTTTTCTAAATATCTTGAGGACAAACAAAAGTTAAGTAAAACCCTATTTTGCACGAGGTCAAAGAGTTGGTATCTCCTCCAGCAGCTCTTCACCTGCCTCTCCACTACACCGAGATATATTCTCCTGCGCTCCTCTGTCTGCTCACGCTGAATTATTGACAAGGAGGCGAGGATACGGGACGACTTCTAGGTCACTAGCACTACAACAGAAAGAGACTGCTGCAAAGTTAGAGCGTGAACAGGAAAAGAGTTCAATTATTTATCCATCTCGACTTCCTGCCTTCACATATTTGTTCCTTAAACAAATCAAACACCCAAAAGATGAATTATGTAAACTTTAAGATTACAGTGGAGTCACATTATTATAAATACTTTATTTTTGAATGAATTTGAGCGAATATTTGCCAGTTACGTTGAATTAACATAATTTTAGAGGTAATTAAGAGATATTAGGTTGTTCCTCATGCTGCTGTGCTCCCAGTCTCATCCAGAGGACCTTACACGTGCAGCACGCAGCTGGGTTCAAGGGTTATCTGCTGCTACCAGACATCGAGCTACGAGTTTTCTTAAGTCTGACTTTTATCTCCACAGATTTATGCTCAGGTCTGAGCCTCCTCCACCAGTCAGCTGGAGCTCGGCACTGCAGTTTCCCTCCCTGTCCTGCAGGGCCTGGTGCCTGCTGGGACAGCCATGGCAGCCTGTATGCAGCTTCTTCTCTGAAAACTCAAAACTATAATGCAACAGAACTTTTTTTTTTTCCTGTGCTGTTGCTCTTCCTCCTCCTCTTCTTGCATTTGAAGCATCATTGCTGAACCTGAACTCTCATCATGCGTCCGCACACTCCAGCTAACCCTCTCTGCCATCACAGTGAGCTCATTACAAGTCGAACAAAGAGGGCCCTTTTTGGTGTTTTTGTCGTTCAGAGACACTATAAAACAAGAGTGTATAGACTGAGGTGATAGGACTTTCCCCCCTCTGCACCGGAGCCTGAACGCCTCAGACCCACTTTTGCAGCCTGCTGGCTAACTTGCTAGTAGGCTAATCTCTACTGACAACTTCCACAGGCATGAACCGAGGTCTTCCAACCGATGGGTTGCCAAGTCGTTAACCGTTTCTTTGTGCACAATTATGCTTCTACGGTGCAACAAACCCGCGGACTACTCCGCTCGGTGCCACGGTTCGAATCCCAGGGGGAGTTTTGCCACAATGGCGGTGCGCCTTTCTTTGAAAAAAGAACCCCAGAAAAAAGCAGTGACACACTGCGAATAGCACGCGCACGCACAATGTGTGTGCTCGCGAGCTGAACTAACTGTGCAACGCGAGCCTAGAGGCATCAGAAAAACGGGCACCCACTCCGTTCCCTCTGCTTTGCGTTTAATTCCAAGTTAGCGCCATATTGAGTGCGCACTCGCAGGAACCCACACCGGAGGGGACGTTGCAACATTGTTTCCAGGAACACAAAAGCCGCAACAAAAAAACAACAAAAAAAGTAGCCGCCACTCACCTTGGCGATAGCCTTCTTGTATCTCATGGCAGCCTGCTGGATGAGTGTGAGCACTTTAATGTTTCCATCCCCGCACGGCACCACCACCCGGGTCCTGCCGAAACACACCGTGACTTTCATGCTTTCGGTGTCCGAGATCCTGCCCAGATTCGGAGTACAAACCGAGACGAGGAGGAGGAGGAGAAATCCGTGCGAAAATAAAAAAGGAGCATGGGTTTTCCCGTTTGTTCGGCTTCCCGCGGCTGTCCCGGTATTCCTTGATAAAAAGAGAGGACTAAAGGTCTTTCCGCTTCTCCCCGCCGGACGACATTGTTTTCTGTGTGTTTTCAGACCACCTGTTTAGCTTCTCTCTCTCTTTCTCTCCCTTCTTCCCTCTATCTCGATCCCGATCCCGATCCTGTCTCTCTCCCTCTGTGCTGAGCTCATGCTCGGTCATATGGTGCGTTCAGGTGTATTTAGGAACGTTGGTTTTCAACCTCCAACGTGAGTGGCAAAGAGCAAGAAGAGTCCTAAATTCAAATATGAGCAAACTGTCAGTATGACGAGGAGAAAGCAATACTATATATAACAATACATTCTATTTGTATAGTAAAACAATATAAACAAAGCAAATAAATGCCATTATAACGGTAAGAAATGCATGTTCTGCAGTCATGTGATTCAACTCTTAACACAACACTTGCTGCAGCTGTTCTCTCTTTTATTCTAGGGGATGTTTCCTTTAGAATATATGATATTAGAAACATCATATATATATATATATATATATATATATGAATGATGGTACACATGATGGTACGCTTTACATTTTGTTATTTCTTTAAATAAATGATGAGGGCACTTGCAAATGACAAGGTAACATGGTAGAGTTGTTTTAAATGAAATCAATTCAGTCCCCAGGTCGGGATCAAATTAAAATGAAAAAAAGTAGCTTCATGGTCATCAACCACTCTTCTATTTACCTGAACTTTTGTCATGCAGATTTGGGACAAAATGAATCACACTTTTGCATTTTTTGCAATGTTTGTTGAGTTGAAACTCTCTGAGAAAACTTTATAACCTACTGACGACGGAGTGTGCCTTATTAATATCTGGGATATAAAAATGCAAAATAGGAATAGTGCTTTATCAGCAGAGATGTGGCATTTAGGGACCAGCCAGTGTTATGAGCCGACATTTTATTACTGGTAATCTGTAAATTATTAACGCTTGTATCAAATAACTTTTTGTCTCAGTCTGTGTAGCCTGCATTTATGGGAAACATCCGCTAAAGAGAGAATGGCTGCAACAAGAGTTGAAGCACATGACTGCAATAATTTTTACTGTTATAATGGCATTTATTTGCTTTATTTATAATGTTTTACTGTTTCTGTTTTCACCATGTTAAGTGTTTTTGAGTACCTTTTAAAGTGCTATACAAATAAAATGTATTATTATTATTACTATTATGCAGCCTGGATATAAATTAGTGAACACATCCATTCAGCTACGTGACAGCTGTTGCTGCAGCATTAAGTAGCCTCCAGCCTTCAGCTCTGTCCTGTGCCTACTTTTCTTCTTACATGGTTGTGAGCAAGTTCCTATAAATACTTCAGAATCCTGCATTTGGGACTTCTAACATTTGATAGTCGAGTTTACGAGCGGTACGTGAAGGCAGCAGAGGAGCAGGGAGGGCCACAGTTGCAGTGTGGCCCCCCGCTGTGGTCACGACGGGTAATGTTTTGGCGCGCAGGGAGGCAACGGTCAGCAGTGGTTAAAATAAAAAGATATTAAAATCAATAAAGTGACTGAAAACAATGCAGATTATAATTACTGCAGCTTTTAGATGTGCCCTCACTAGAATATAAAGATAAGTAAACTCCTCTAGAGTGTTATTTTTCATCTTTTCTTCCACTTTGTTTGGGTTTGAGTTTATGTTTAAAGTTAGAATTAGGATTAGGATTGTTAATGGGACAAACTTTCAACGTATATATAGTAAGCCTATATATATTGTACTACTGCACTTAATGATACATCATCATTGGTTAAAAAGCCACAGGTCTTCTTGTGCACCTGCTGCTTTCCTACATCGTTCCACCCAGGCCCAAACCCCGTCCTGACCTGGACCTGGACCCGGACCACATGGATGGACTTGTACCACTGAACACGTCTAAGACTAATCCTCCTGAGCCAGTAGATCATATATCATAATTGTTAAAACTTTCATTTAAAAAAGGGCTTTGACACAAGGTTTGAGAACACATAAAGAGAGGATAACCACTGCATTTAAAGTATGTGGAAAGCGTGTGTGCTGGTTGAAAGGGGGCCGCTCCTCCATCTAATGCCAGCGTGCAGCTGTGTGGGACTATTTTAACTCTTGCACACAGCTGGAGCTCTCACAGACCACCGACCACGGCCTCAGCAGCTGTCACAACGCATTAAACAGACTCAGTTTAGGAGAATATGAGCACTCGTTCAAAGTGGAGTTGGCTATTTTAAGTGACGGAGGACTGTTGTAGCACCACAATAGACTCTACATGTGAGGCATTCAGTGGATGTTCTGGCACAGCAGCAGAATGGGCTTCACTTTTCTTCTTTTACGCTGTAAACAGAGTGAAGTAGAGAGGTCAAAGGTGAAGGGAGTGTCCAGGGAGACTTTTGTATAACTCAAGGTCCTTGGAGACACAATTTATTACATTGTTCACTCCAAAGAACAATAGAGAAGAAATCTACTTCATCAAATACAAAATAATTCATTTATGCTATAAAAAACTTTTTTTAAAGTTGCTTGGTCATCAATTTAAAACTAAATTATAATATGAAAATTAAAAAAGTCTTTTTTCCAGAGCTTTCAACTGAAATCTCAGCTGCATACAACATATTGTACATGTTGATATCTACCTGTCAGATGATGTGAGTTTGTGTCTGACATATTTGATTCAGTAGTGACCTCTTGTGGTGCTCAGCGGACAGTCACTGCTTTCACCAGGATTTAAACTTCTTAGTTATTATTTCCAAACCTCTTTTGGTGAAACCTTCTCTTTTAAAGACAAACGTATTTAAATTAGAACCACTTAATAGTCAATTTAATTATAAATTAGATATTCAGTGTGTATTTAATCTTGTAATATTTATGATCATTATTATTGTCATCATCATTATTACTAATGATATTATTATTATTTTCCTCAAATACAACTAGTAATCTATCTGAAAACGCTGATAGTTAAACACTGTATCAGACAGCAACAGTTCTCAGATGCAGGTTGGATGAGAACACATCATAGAGAATTCAAACTAATTATATTTAATTATATTAAACACTGATTAGGTACATTTGAAATGCCCTGCAGCCTCCTGCGTGGTCTGAGACGCTAAAATATACTGCCGCCATTTTGGTGTCATACTGCTAGAAATACAGAAGTCATATAATTATATCCTCTCAGATATTATGTGATTGTTTGAAGCTGACCCGTCTGTAATAACTTGTGCTTTATGACTTTATGTAAGTGTGGGGGGGGACAAAAGGTCAAGCAGCTTGACTTCTGGGAGATGTTATTGCCAGAAGGGCCTGTGAATTTGAACAAATGAGGTGAGTTAAGCTCACGAACAGACGCCCGAATAGCTCTTTGATGGTAATTATCAGCATGTCATTGTGTTACGCGTTCATCCCGGGCTAATTTTGTGCTAAAGAGCTGTCTGGCCCAGGTCACATGGCTCCCTGCTGTCAGGCCTTCGTGCCCCCTCCGCCCCCCCTGAGGGTCCCCCTTCTGCTGCTGGTACTCGACCATCTGGAGCCTCCATCCTCCATCCTCTGACCCGCAGGACAGGCCGAGGCTGGTGTAGGAGGAGGAGGACGAGGAGGATGAGGAAGACGAGGAGGAGGAGGATGAGGAGGACGAGGAGGACGAGAAGGACGACAAGGAGGATGAGGAGGATGGGGAGGAAGCACCAGAGGGTGAGTGGTGGGGAAACAATAACTGATGTTATATACTGTATATATATATAGCTTCGAATTTAGACAAATTAGTTTTAGAAAATGATGGATGGCAAAATAAATTCTGTAGGAAAATGTAAGCTTTGCAGCCAAATAATGATAAATATGTTTTATATATATGTATGTGTGTGTCATATATGCAATAAGAAATGAAATATGTTAAGAATTACAATTTAAATTCAAATTGAAAAGGATACATAAGAGACAGCAGGATTAATGAGAATACATGGAGGAATTTATGGAAAGTGAACACATGACTAGTTTTTATCATTACATTGTAAAAAATATAGAGAATGAAGGAACGTTTGTCTCCAAAACTGAAGTGTTTTATGCATTTACAATACAAAAAACACCTCATTCACAGCTTTTTGCCGACTGAGGCACTTTTTGGTCACACTGTGGCAGATTAAAGGAGGCACTGTGGTGACGCGGAGCAGTGCTCTGATATCAGCAGGGACACGGTCTGCACAGGACCTCTTCTGGCATGCAGGGGGACAGATGGTGGCTCACATCTAAATAAAGCAAGTCAGCAAGCACAGATCAGATTCCACAGTACACGCACCTTTATATCAGAAGGAAATGATACGTAGGGAGTAGAGGAAAAATACAGATCGCAGATTGTAATGGTCTTTCAATTTAGGCTTTTTAAAATGATCAGAGACTACCATCTACTTTGTTGTTACTGTATGCTTTTTAAAACTTACTCAGTTATAATTCAGTCATGATGATGCAGGATGTTTAAAGCCTCTATGAAACTAACCTCTCACCAACTCCACCATTCAAACTCTCTGAATACAGAAACTCAAGAATGATGAGTTTGGAGACATTTGTTTAAATGGATGTTGTACATTTTTATAGTGGTCTGGTGTTGGTTATTAGATTTGCTCTCTTTATTGTTTACTGCTGATAGAGAGAAACTTGTTCTACATTAAGGCTACATTGAGCCTGAATGTTTGGATGCATTGATCCTGTTGCATGTCTGCTTTTTAAAGTGTTGTTGCTTCTGTCAGCCAGTAGATGGCGACATTACTCTGATCTGTAAACATGTGACTCATCATAGAAACACTGAAAAATATCCAAAATTGATGCGGAAATTAATAGTATAATGACGTCTATCGTCTACGTCATATTATTGCGAACTTGAATTGCTTTTTGTTGTGTGAATTTACATTTGAGTATTTAAATGCCCTACTTTTAAAATGACAGACACGTTGTAAGACATTTATTTAACGTAATGTCATTTAAGATTCATATCTATATCTATATCTTCATACAGACAACTGATCTGTACTGAAAAGAACACCTTGTGCAGTTGAGTTGAACTTTATCTGGGCCTACTGCTCAATGTGGTTTGGTCCAAAGCAGAGTAAAAGATCTTTAAAATAATAACTATATTTTTTATTATACATGTATATCAATATTATATATATAAATAAATGTATATAAATATGTAAGTGTCAATTTACTGATATATTTTGTCCTATACAGCATTTCAAATATTCAGAGAAAGAAGATTTCACACGCTGGTCGTTCGCGCATAGCGAACGCGGAAGTAGGTGGAGGTGAACCGTCTCGCTCCACTTACGCACTCTTCGACGTCAAACTGACCTGTTGGGTCGACATTTTCGGCACAGCATCGTCAGCGCTGACGTGAAACTACGTGAGCGAAAGGCGCGAGGCCGTCCAACCCATTGCTGTAATTAGTGACGAGTCTGACTACGTAAAACTTCGGTAAGTCACTGCAAAGCTGTCACTTTTTCTCGCTCGGCGCCAGTCGGGCAGAGAGTCGAGGGACAAGTGTTGCAAAACAAACCGTTAATTAAAACTCTTTGTTTTGAGAAGCAGGCCGGTGAATTGTTAGACGATCAACATGGTGTTAAAAAAGAGTTCTCGGTCAGCTGCGGTCGCAGCAGTTCCTGTTTTTTTGTTTAAGTTTACGGAGCTGCGTCAAGGCAGACGGAGTCACGCGCGTCGGAAGTTGGTGCGAAAATGTATCCCTTCAAAATAAAAGATTCAATATTCGAAAAATACCATTGCTTCATTTTTTTCTAACGCAAATTCCTCCTAAATGTATGATTTCTTCATTCCTCAATTGCGCTAATAAGATAATATACAGTTAAAATTAAAAGTCTTAATGTGGAATTAATTGGGGAAGTTATAGTACAGCTTTAGTTTCACTTTGCTAAAAAAAACGGAAGTCACATTCGCCTTCAAGACGTGCTTTGAGTGAGTCTGTTCCACTTGAACAATTCTAAGCGGGCTTTATGTTATTTGAAAGACAATAAACCAGAAGTGGACATTGTGTTTACAACATGTGGTTTTACAGAGACATTTAAAAATGAGTGTATACTTTGTCCTCTGCTCCGACACTGCAGGGTTTCTTTTAAAACTTGGGACTTTTGGGATTTCCATTGCCTACAGTGCACCATGAGAACACTTCCTAATCTAATGTCTCACTCGTTCAGCAGCAGATAAGAACACTACATTACCTTGAGAGATGTGCGTGTGCTTGGAACTAATCTGCATCAAACAGGGGCCCCCGTAGCTGGACATGAGGAGGGCCCCTCATGGGGAAATTAAAAAGCAGTATTTGGCCTTTGATCTGCTGCTGACGTCAGTGATCCCTTAGCCTTCAAATTCAATGACATCTTTTGTTCATCATCTCTGGTTCAAACCAGTCTGTGAAGACGTGATATTAAAATATACATAAAGACATTTCTTATTCTGTTCCTCTTTTCTTGTTATTTTGCCAGAACGGATGTAGAATCTATTTAACTGGTATTGGAGTTTGTAACAGACTCCTGGAGTGTGAAAACGTGCCTATTGGAGTTGAGGCTGCCAGCCCCGCCGGGTGGCTGCTGCTGACACAATGAGCATGAGTAATACATTGTCATGTAATACATATTTGTCCCAAGCTGGATAAACAATCACTGCCAACGGAGATCTTCAGACGAATCGTTTTTGACTCGCAAGCAAACGATCTAGTGTACTGAATCCATCGTGCTTAGTTATTCTAAAAAGATATTTTCAAGGAAATGTTTTCATTTACTCACATTAGTTTAAAAAAGACTTTAAAAAGTGACAACTTTTCAGTTTACGACTTTAAACGTGTGTTCCACGAACACCATTTTAAAATGCGACAATGAAACTCCATTAAAACAGACATCAATAAATACTTCAAAGTGGGAAAACAGCTCAAGAATATAATATATTACGGTAATATATGCAGGATATCATGTAGAACAAACTTGAGGCGGGTGAGATCCTGTTTGACGAGTCTTTGGCATCACATGTAAAAGTTATGGTACAAGTGGTGCTGGAGAGGAGAACAGACTGAAGGCCTTGGTCAGCCTCAGCGGTAGTAATTACTGCTCTGTCTGTCTGCCCGTCTAGGTGACTGACTATGGATACCTCGGTCTCGCCTCAGCTGGACGGCAGTTTAAACGGCTCGATGACGGACGGAGAGGAGAACCACAGCGACGACAGTCTGTCTCCAGCAGCGCTTCCTCAGGTACACTCACCTCGTTATGAGAGAGGTGGTGTCCGTTTCACTCCGACACTCCAATGTTCACGGACAGAGTGTGACAGTTGTTCAGCACACAATGTTGAGGCATTATAATATAGGATGTCTGACTGAAGAAGTGTTCCTTTTCCCTGCTTTTGCACCACACAGGTGTCGGCGGAGTCTCAGGGTGTGACAGTTGTCCAGCTGTGTGACGGTCAGACGGTCATCCAGACCCCCCAGACCTCCGTCATACAGTCTCCACACGTCCAGACCGTCCAGGTGAGAGCACGCCACGGCCTCTGCCTTAGGTTGCACTTTTTCTAGAACCGAGAACACCGATGGTGAATATTCTGACTGCAGGCAGTATGAATTAAATTTAAAATATCAGTATCAGCGAGACCTGTTTTTAAATCCTTTGGTGTCCAAATCAATTGTCAAATCATACAAGACGAGTCAACTCTTAACTATATCAGAGCAACTTTCAAGTCATTCAAGATATGACCAAGTCAAACATGTCAGAGCAAGCCTCAAGACGAGTCTTAAGTCATCAAAGACAAGTCCAGGTCATTTCTCAAGTCAGTTCAAGTCAAATCTGTCATATCAAAATCTAAGCCTAGTCTATCAGACCAAGTCTCAAATCATCCCTGAAGTTATTCAAGACATGTACAAGTCAATATTGTCAGAGCAAGTCTCAAGTCGAGTCTTGAGACTTGAGACTCAAGACAACTCCAAGTCAAATCCGTCAGAGTAAGTTTCCGGGTCAAGTCTTTATTCTGCCAGAGCAAGTCTCACGTCAAGTCTCAAGTCACACAAGACCACTCCAAGTCAAGTCTTAAGTCTGTCAGGGAACAAGTGAAATGTCAAGTCCTCATTTTGGTGACTTAAGTCCAACTTAAAAATAAATAAAACTACAAACAAAAGTGGAGTTGTGACGTCCGAGTCGGTGTGGATTTAGTTGCTCTGGAGTGCTCGTGGTCTCCTGCGGTGCATCTGTTAATAGGATTGATGTGAGCAGTAGGAGCTGAGGTTTAAGCTCATCAGTCTAACCTTCACATTCAGGAGACGCTGTTGTTGCGTCCGGGCGGGAGGACTGATCCAGGAACTGTTGACACATCAGACAACCTGTATTGTGACGCTGCCAAAGAAAGTCATAACGGGATTGTTTCACTGAATAATGTGGTGCAGACGCACATGTTTCAGTATTTTCACCAAAAAACTGTTTGTAGATGGGAAATGAAATCAGATGAACATGTCACAGCAGATTTGTCTCACATTACATGAAACGTGTCTTTACGCAGATATAGGTCAGGAAAGAGAACGGCACAGTGAAACAGCAGATGGCAACCACAAAGTGGTTTTGTTAACTGATTTCAAAGCACTCCTTCATATCAGTAAATATCCCGTGTCACTGTTCCCATTGAGCCAGTTTATTCAAAGTTTTAGATTTGCTTCTGTCAACAGCCAGATTCAAGATTAGAAACTGTGCGCGAAGCAGCAGATACAAGACAAGTGAAGTCATTCTGCTGCTTTTATAACCCGAACAGCATATAGGCTTAACCTTCGCTCACATGATTATCAATAAGTAGTCGAGGACACCCCCCCCC
>NW_022280084.1:1140159-1155321 GCF_004355925.1 Anarrhichthys ocellatus | reverse complement strand
CCCCCCCCCCGTTTAACCTGCCATAAATCGGACCTGTCCTTTGTCTGGCGCAAACATTGTCTTCTAACAGGGCCATCGCAGCCTTTGTGTTGATAATGCACAACCATGACGCACCAGTGTGAGTCATGAAAGCTCACCGACTGATGACACAAAGCCAGGTCAAATTCATGTTTATCATTCCAAAAATACCCATTTGTGTGAGCAGAAATGTAAGCCTGTTATTCATGTAGTAATGAAATCATGCTCGGAGAAAGGAGGCTGTTAACGTGCTCATTAACAGATAATCGCACAGCAGGTAGAACTCTGTAAAGACTCTCCGTTGAGACGTGTGATGGGATGAAAAAGGTACCGTTTCAAATTAAATGGCTCAAATTCTTCCTTTGACATCATTCTTCTGTTTCACAGCATCCCAAAGGTCTGTCTACGCAAAGCACCGCCCCCTCAGTGATAACATTTAACACCAAAGATGTTGCCAAAATGTAGAAAAAAATCATTTTATTGTGGATTACTCACAATATATAATACTGGTTGTTTTCCACAGATCGCCTCTGTGGCGGAGCTGGAGGATGACGAGTCAGTCACAGACACACAGAAGAGACGGGTGCTTCTCTCCAGGCGTCCATCTTATCGGTGAGAAGACATCAAAGAAAGTTAAACAAGTTTAGACATGAGACGGATATCTATACGGGATATACCTTCATTTAACAACCGGGAGTCAAATAATAAATAATAATCTTTCGAATCAGGGAAGTATGGACGACGTCATACGTCAGCAAATTGAAGTTAACTGCTGCAATAAAGTATGAAAAACATGAAACCAAAGCATGATAAACAATATAAAGTCTGTAAAGTGTAAAGTCTTATAACGTTAAACTGTGTGTGTGGAATCACTTTATGGAACTCTCTTCTCTCCCGCAGAAAAATCCTGAATGAGCTTTCATCGGACTCTCCGGCAGTTCCTATAATCAATGAAGAGAGGGCTGAGGACGAGGAGGACGAGGAGGACGAGGAGGAGGAAGAGGAAGAGGAGGAGGTGCCGGTCTCCAGTGCTGCCTCTGCAACAGTGCCGACCTCAATCTACCAGACCAGCTCAGGACAATATAGTCAGTACACATGTAAACAGGGCCCACCCTCTACTGTTCGATAACATAGAGTGGTATTTACTTACAGCCTCACTTCATTGTGTCCATGTAAATATTCCATTTCCTGTAAAGTGCAGCAAACTGTGGGCTTAATCCCATGTTTTCTATCAGTTAAATGTGGTAAATAGCTTAAAATACAACAGTACCCCCAGTGACAAGAACCAGGAACAAAAAACAGGATCAGAGTTGCTGCGTTTGCCGTAAATTAGCCGGGAAGGAACATCATTTTAAGCCTCGTGACGATACGACTCATAGACCAGTTCACAGTTTTAAACGTTCTAAATGTCTCCTGTTGCAGTGTGTGTGAATGACAGAAGCTGACAGGGAATACACATGGACCCAAGCTGCCAAGCCTAGCAATGCAGTTCAGTTGAAACAGTCTGTACTGTTGACTTAAATACAGTTTCTCATTGTTTTACTAAAGATTCAACCACGAGGGTGTCATGTCCCTTTAAGACTACCAACTATCAGTCATCTCACATTTTCTATTAGAAACATGAATGAAACTTTCTAAATACCTGACATAACTTAACTATTCCATTTAATTCCGACTGCAGCCTAGTTATCGCTGAACTTTGACTCCACACAGTTGCAATCACTCATGGGGGAGCCATGCAGCTGACCAGCCCAGGAGTTGAAGCCTTTCATGGGGCCCAGACCACGACGGTGGCCAGCTCTCACGTCCCGCAGCCTGGAGCCACGATCCTGCAGTGTGCAGACTCCACACAGCAGTTCTACATTCAGGGAGGACAGGTGCTCGTCCAAGGTAGGGTTCAAAGCATTTTGAAATTTCATATGTGCATATTTAGACATTTTGGAATCGCGTGTCGCAAAAGAAGGTGGTCATTTCCAGGTCCTCTTAGCATGTGGAATAACGTTCATCTCAACAGGGACATGGCTTGAATTGAGGCTAAAATGACGATCTTGTGTGAATCAAATGTAACATTATAATCCTCAATAGAAATCATGGGATTAGGACCTAGAATGAAATTGAGGGATTGTGTAAAAGAAAATGTACAAGACACACCCACAACCATGGGAGCCATAGTGAACAGTTTATCCTGGGGGCCAGTACATTACAAGCAGGGCTGAAAAACTACAGAATACTGTAAAGTGTCGGTATCATTAGGGATGTTAATATACAGTTTGTACTAGCACCAATCATTTTGTAACGTCTTCATTTGACTCCTGAATGAAGCTTTGATTCCTTAAACCTGTTTTATTACAATATTCAATGAATCAGTGAGATTGAATTGATACCGTTTGAGTCATACCACAGACACAAAATGGTGCGAGGGCTTACATACCAGTGACTCACACATGTAATAGTTTGTCACCATCAGCACCATCACAGTGGAGACGGAGGACGGTGTAATAGCTGGACTAATTGACTGTGATTACAGGGCAATCTCGAGGAGAGGATGATATAGAGACCAAAACCAAAGAATATCACATCAGTGGCCACATCTTTTCCATTTTGCCACGGACGATGAGTACGTCCGTGGGAAGAATAGGGTTTCAATCCGTGCCTTTTTGGTTTTTGTTTCTTGGTTTCATAGTGACATATAGCTTCTGTCCTTCTGGATACGTTTCACCTTAACCCCTGAAACTATGAACATAACAATAAACACAAAGACCTTGTCAGAGTGGATATTATTTGGGCTTCCATGAATACTAAATAGCAGAATAACAGCAAATAAAATACCAGAATTAAACTAGATTGGAAATACATATAGAAATAAGATGTGAACAAATAAGCACACAGTATCATTCAATACATTACATTCATACGTTAAAGTTGCAGCCAATTAGAACAAATGTAACAAATTATAAAGAAAACAATATAGAACAAATATCTTTCTACTCACACCATGTTAAGCATTTTTGAACTGGAGGAACTTCTTCGTACTTCTAAGAACATAGTTCTAAGATCCCTCAATTTTCCTTGTATTTCAGAGTAGGTACTCTCACACCACAAGAGGAACTATGAGTGGCGTAAGTGTCCGGTGATTGGTCAAACACATGAGCCAATGCAGCACCGGCAGTCTTTTAAAAACCTCTTAGACAACACAAAACACAAACAAAATGGAGGAAAACACGCACAAATGGACCAACAGTGAAGATCAGAAGTGAACTCGTTCATGAGTGCACACCCAGTGAGCGAGCTTGTAGCCAACATAGCAAACTCGCCGATCTCCCAACTGGACATGTGTGCGAGCGGTGCTGGCCAGTTTACGCCACTTCATAAAAAGGCCCTTGAAGATACGTAGATCTCGGGGGAGCTTCCCAGTGGGTTCCACTCAGGATGTCCAGAACTGTTAAGTCCAAACGCCTAGAGTTACGCAAAAGGTTATCAATAGTTTTGAAGGGTTGTGCACTCTGCTGTAACCTCTATCTAATTGAGCACAACTCAACGGTGTCTCCTTTACTATTTGGAAGCCAAAATCCAGCATAGAGAGGCTGAGTGAATGTGGTCTGGAGTCTGTTGAGGAGAGTCATGGTTTCAGAGACGCTGTAGAAAGACAGAGAACCTGCTCTGTGATCCAGGTACACTCCTACTCTGGAGGACCGAGGACCGGAGACAGAAGTTCTGATGTTGTTGTGTTTGAATTGATAACCGTTTTTGTAAGAAGCTAATCCCCAAGACTTGCTGTTGTTTCCAAATGCACATGCATCAAAGGGTCAATGATCTGCTCATATCCTTGTAGGCGACTGCTATTAAAATTTCCACTCCGCTTCTCTTCACCTCCCAGTAACAACGTCCAGTCAGGCCCTCGTTGCTCAGGACCTACCACCTTTCCAGAAATCTGTCCGGGTGCCAACGGTAAAGTTGAGGTGTTTTCACCAGTGTTGCCTTTCTGTTCCCCTCAGATAACAACACATGTGTGTGTACTGTGTTTGGATCCAGTGTGATTTGACATGAATACCGTGAGAGTTCAGCTCTTGTCTTGGGCCCTGGCGGTATCAATAAAACATCCACTTCAGTCACTGTCCGTGAGATCTTTGGCCATTCCTCATTGAGAACCCCGTGAAGTTTATCTCTTACCTCCGTCACATCTTCCAAGTACTGAAGAGGACGGGTATAGGAGCTTGGCAAGTCTGTGGATCCATCGAGACAGGTAAGTGAAGGCTTCCTATGAAGAAAATGGGTATCATCCGTTGTGTGTGGGAGCAGCTCCAGCTCAGCGTCTTTCCTTCTCAGATCAGAGATCTCCTCCTCCAACTTGTCCTGAAGCTCTGTGACCCGACTCACTTCACTTTTCTGCCGAGATCGGATCTGCATCTTCACCTCATGACTTTGCTTCTTAATCGTACTAATTAGCCCAGTGAAGATCTCCTCACTGTCATCTACTGCTTTATCAGCAGAGCGATTGAGAGCCTCCACCTCCATTTGAAGAACCTTCACGTCCTTCTTTTTCTTCTGGATTCTCTGCTGGATAGTTTGTCGACTCACCTCGAGCTCTCTCTGCCTCTCGGTCCTCTGTGCTGCAGCTGAGACCGTGTTGTGGCCTGTGTTCATCCGTGGAACCGAGATAACAGGCACATTCCTGATGGGTATGGCGGTGAACACTCTTCATCTTGTTGTGAGGAGAGCAAATGTTCTCTCGAAGCTTCTCGGTGAGGCTGACGAGCTTGTGTCTTTCAAGGAGAGGGGATTCATGGAGATGTTGCTCACATTAAGAAGCCTGACAACTCAGACAGGACTTGAGGGCTTTGCGCTTCCTCCCAGTGCAGACATCACAGGACACATATTCAGGTCCAGCATAGGAGCGATCAGCTTGGAGTCCAGTCTTCTTCAGTTCCTCCACTAAATCAGCTAACATGGTGTTTCTCACCAGGACAGGCCTTGCTGTGAAGGTCTGTGTGCACTGAGGGCAGCTGTGGATTGTTTTCTGATTCTCTTCATCCCAGACGTTTCTAATACAGCTCATAAAGTAGCTGTGTCCACAGGGAGTAGTGACCGGATCCTTCAGTACATCCAGACAGATCAAGCAGCCAAGCATTTCTGGGTCAAAATTCTATCCTTGCTCTGCCATTTGTAGGTGAATTTGAGAGGCTGATTGCTTCACTCAGCCCTCTGTTTGTTTTCTCATATGTATTTGGCGATCAGCTGCGAATGGGCTTGTCTGATCTTGCAATTTGCTTTGTCGTTGTAGACGCCCATCCTTTTACTGCCAGACCTCAAAAGTGGGCGGGAACACAGAAATGTCTGAGCACAATGGAAGTCTGTACCTGAGAAACCAGGAGGACGAGATGGTTAAGCCTTTCACAGTAAGATCAATGTTAAAAGGAGCTGTGTGTGTGCTCAGCATTTGTTTTTGACTTTTCTAGTTGCTTGGAAATCTTTAGGGGGAGATTGTGGTTCAACAGTATATGCCACATTGAAGTGGTATGCATCAATGGGAAGCTGGGAACCTGATGATTACTTTGAGATGCAGTGTGCAGTGTTTCAAGTTGTTCTAGTCATAAATAATGAATTAATTGTTGTTGAAAGTGTAAAAGGGCTGAGAACATTATGATGGAAGTATATGAAGTTCACCATGCTCTATTATGTCTCGTAAGTTGTTGCCGCTTTTTTGTGTTGTTACCATTTATTACACAGATTTGGTGCTAAATTTACCCTCGAGAATTGATGAAAATCTCAAATCACAAATCCCTCAAAAATACAAACTTTGTTGAAGAACACCATAGAAAAATCCATGCTATGATTTGCTATCAAATTGGATGGCGAGCACTTCTGGAAACTGCTCAGAAAGTCCCTTATTGTTCATATACCTAGGAAAGCCATACATCCTCTGAATACTCTAGGTCTCCAGTTTTAGTTTCAGGTCATTTTATACAGTGACGTCAAGTTTCAGAAAATGGTTTCACTATGTGAAATAGCTACTAAATGGAGAATAACCAGAATAAGATGTTTGAGCTCATTGGATCAACAATAGTTTCAGCTTTCCAGTGATACCAAAGTTCTGCTATTTCAAGACTATTTAGAGACCCCAGTATCCAGAAATATTCAAGTGGACCATTTTTAGAAAAGGTGTATAAAACACATGTATACTGCAGTCAAACAACTGCATGGTTTTTGACCAAAACTGCATTGGATAAGCATAAAGTAGGTATGTCTGTAACATAGAAGCAGTTTCATTCACATATCTTGCGGGGCGAGAGGCTTCAAAACTGAGGCAACTACAACCTCTGAAAGACGGTGATCGCCGGCAATCCCGGGGTTCTGAGAGTTGGTGAAGCAGCCAAATCTTGTTCGCTTGTTCCTCTTAAACGTTTTACTCATTCCCTATCGGATCCATCAGGCAGTCAGATCTATTCTTTTCATGGGCTCTGCTAAATATCTGCTATGCTCTAGAATTCAGCAATATGAGTCATGAACATGTTGTGATGATTACTATAAACAAATAATGTAAATGCTCAATTATCTTTATTCTCTCCGTCATCCCACCTCCCGTCTTTTAAAGACACACAGGCACACAAAATAACTCCCATCAGGGTGCTCAACAGTTTGCACGGCAGCCGCTTGGGACACAATATCCTCTTGTTTGTTGAGCGTCTCTCTGCGTCACCAGTGCTAAAAATACAACCCCTCCACTACCAGCTCTCTCCCTCCCTCCCTCCCTCCCTCCCAGCTCACATTGTGTGACTCTACTTTACCGTCTTATCCGCGGGGGGAGGGAGGGAGGGAGAGGGGAGGAACTCTAATCCGGGGTGTTTTACTGACTTCAGCGGGCAGGAGTGATGTCATTGTGATGTCAATGCCTGTAATTGTAATCGGGCTGCAAAGTTGACGAGTGACCACTCCGACGCGGAGAGAGCTGAGAGGGAAAAGGGAGGAGGAGAAAGAGGCTCTGGCGAAGCAAAGGAGTGAGGGTAGAAGAGTGTTTGGCTGCCGCGGTGCTGGATTATTGGAAAGAAGAGATGGCTGTGACTGGGGATGAGACTGAGTCAGGTACAGTGTCGCTCACACTTTGTTTTAAAAATGTGTTTTGTGCAAAAGTCACTTTTCTTTTACTCTTGAGATGTTTATTGGACTTGAAGAGCTTCTGGGGTTACGCCCACCTGTAAATAAACAGTGAATACAAATATGCTATTTGGACAAGATTTTTTTAAACTGTAAGAGGACATTTTTTTTATTTCAACAATTGTGAGAGCAAGACTTTTTCTTACAGAGAAATATTTATGACATTTGAGTTACTTTTCTGCCACTTTTACTTCATGCATGGTGAAATTGCAGAGGACACATGGCGCAGATTGGAAAGCTGTCATTCCTGTTTCACCACAGGAACGAACAGCTCACGCAAAAAAAGAAAAGCGTTTTGGTTAGTTTGCTCAACTATGTTCCTGTTAGTCCGTCTCCCGCTGGTACACTTGCGCACACACTCACACATTCTGCTCTCTGCTGTCAGGCAGAAAGGCAGTGGGGGAGTGTTTGTGTGTGTTTGTGTGTGTGTGGGGGGGGGGGGGGGGGGAGATAGTTGCCGGTTTGACGTCACTCCAGTTTCCTGGAACAGAGGCCAGGCAGGGAGGAGGGAATGCAAATCGGGCGAGTGAGACGCACACACTGACGTCAGCACAGCGCGAGTCACTCTGTTATCACAATGACAGAGAGGGTGTGTGTGTGTGTGTGTGTTTGTGTGTGTGTGTTTTGACAGGAGAGGGGGGGGGGGTAGAAACTTCTCAGGAAAGTGAAGAAGAGAAACTGAAGCAGTGAGAGACATCAGGTAGAGCAGTTAACAGCAGAGTCATTTGTCGATGATTCAACTCGTACGTCTCATGACCCACATCCAGGAAGCTGCTTGTTTTTCACCTTTTAATGACAAATACAATCAGCTACTGGTCAACGGCAGCACACAGTGGTTCACTTTGTGGTAAATACAACATACTTATTGAAACCTATGGACAGTCTGTGGGGAAAATTTGAGCACACAAAACATGAATTTGTTCTTTTGAATTAATAATACGTGCACATTAACGAACAGTTTGTTTCATTTTGACCAATGTTCTTTTATTTTACCATATTTGTAAGGGATGTCAAAGACATGTTTCTTAAGTATTTCCATGTATCACTGTCCAAATTCTAAAGAAATGGCTTTAAACCCAAACAGCTAAATAACTGTTTATTCTGCACAGTGTTAGGCTAATACAGCAGCCAAGGCTGGACAGACTTATTGAAACACTATTTAACAAGGTGACAACCTAACATTATTAATATGATGGAATGAATTCAAATCCAAAACACTTGCTGCTAGTCTGCTGCTAACACAATGCCAGATCATAAATGACTAATCTGTGTGCACAAATGAAGTACTTCAAGAGCAGAAACTATTAATTAGTGCACACAAGTACTCCGGATACCTACTCTGCTAGGTGAAGATCTTAACATGTTGTTGTTATTATTATTATTAATATGATTTTCTTTTTAGCCAGCTTCTAGTGGCCATTAGAGGAACTGCATGTAAGTCATGTCTTAAAGAATGTTACAGCAAATTAAAAGGAGTCACGGGCCAAAAAATAGTGTTGTACACCGGCATGATAATAACCACTGATAGAGAAACAAATGGAACCACTTTATACCCCAAAACAGGTCGGGTCGGTTAAATACAGATACCGGTTCACGAGGACCGTCGAGGTCAGAGGAAGTTCATCTTATGAGGCAGGAAGGAGAGCGGATGAGCACTCTTGGCTGAAGTTGCTGTTTAACATCCTGTGGCGAAATAAATTCATGTTTGCTGTACTTTAAATGTGAAAATGTGAAGAAACGCACTGTGTGACTGAGAAAAATGTTATTTCATGTATCCCATTTTTTATTATAAAAGAGAAATAAGGGCAGCAAAAAGTTACAGAACTTGGAGTCCTAAAGCTTCTGCCCCCCCCCCCCCCCCATACAGCTGCCACAGGAGACATCCCCGCCTACCAGCTGCGTTCGCCCAACTCGGGCCTGGCTCATAGCATCGTGATGGCAGCGTCCCCGGGGTCCATGCAGAACCCCCCACCGCGCTCTGAAGACACCACCCGCAAGAGGGAGGTCCGACTGATGAAAAACAGGTAGGAGATGCTAATGGAGGAGAAATAAGCTCATAGGACAATAATGGTTCAAAAATGCAGTCGCTGAGATGAGTATTTGGGGCGCTAATGGCCTTAAATGTTTGAGTCTCCTTTTCTATCCTACAGTAGAGCATATCTCTCCGAATGGTGAATCTCACTTTGGGATGAAAGTTAAAAGATACACAAGTTATCATTTATAACAGGTTTTAAATGATTCAAAGAGCCAACCAGGGCTCCATCAATCCCTTGGATTGTGCATTGCTTGCATTTTCTCTGGAGCCTAAATTACATGTAGGCTCCACTAGGCTACATACATTTTCAACAAGTGACTCAAACATGTCTCTCTCTCTCTCTCTCTCTCTCTCTCTCTCTCTCTCTCTCTCTCTAGGGAGGCAGCTCGTGAGTGCCGCAGGAAAAAGAAGGAGTACGTGAAATGCTTGGAAAACCGTGTGGCTGTGTTGGAAAACCAAAACAAGACCCTGATTGAAGAGCTGAAAGCGCTGAAGGACATTTACTGCCACAAAGCCGAGTAGCAGCGGCCGTTTCTGGTCACGAGCCAAAGACGGCGCCGTTTACAAAACTGCCACAGCAAAACGACAAAAAAAGAAAAGACTTTGGAACAAAAACTTTGTTGTCTCCGCTCACTCAGGCCTGGTGTCCCGGGAATTCGAACAGCTTGAGCTTTGCCAGTTATTGCCCTTGTTCTTATCTTGCGCTCTTCGCATGTGAAGCGTCGCACGCGCTTCGCTCGCTGTAGCTTTCGTGCACGCCGACGAGAGGCAGTTGAAGGACAGGAACCGGAAGAGGAAATACAGGTGCTTCCTGAAAACATAGTGAGGGGTTAAAGAGAGAAAGAAAAAAGACCCGGCAGGTCAGCCGGGTCTCGCTGCCGGCAAGTCCCTCTGAGGTCAGACGAGGTGCACGCAAAGCTACGCAGACGCAACTCCACCGTGTTTACCCGACAACGTCATCTGCGTCGTCTACGCTTCCGTTGTGGGCCGTGTCATGCATTCCTTCATGCAAAAAAACCAAAACACTTTGAGCTTTTTGTTTGTAGAGCGATTTGGATCTTTTTGTATAGACGTTCTTTCGTTTGGTCAATAAAAAAAAAAAAAAAAAAGGTTCTTTCAAGACGCACGTGAAGAATTCAAGATGGCGGTTTATGCACAGAGCTGCAAACATGTTTCACACCAAAGTAGCGGCCGGGGCTTTATCTGAATCATTTTTCGTCTCTACAGTGAGTTGATTGTAACATTTGAAATGACGCAACTGCTCGTCAGTCAAAGCACAGAAAGTACCAGAATATGTATTCTATTACATTTATTTGAGGAATTTCACTCCACAAGTTTGTATATTATTTTAGAAAGCAAATGTAACCAAGTGGCTAACATGCGACACAATTGAATCGACTATTCTCTACGGAATAAAACTTTTGTAAACAGACATCTGAAGATAACTCACTGCTTTACTGTCACGCAAGCGTCTTTTTCACATCATAGATATCCATTGTGGTGTAAAACTGTATTTGATTATGGCTGGATATTAAAATGCTCTGTTTTAAAGGGTGATGCCAATTTCTTTCCTTTCCTTTTTAAAAAAAAAAATGTAAAGACATTTTATTTTAATGATAATATATCGTGTTGTGTTGATGTTTCTGGTGATTTTAAAAACTGCTTGCTTTCTTTTTGTCTCTGTAGTTGAGTTTGTTCCACTGAAGAGAGAGAGAGAGAGAGAGAGAGAGAGAGAGCATGAGCATCTCTCATGGCTGCCAAAGCTCTCTATTTAACTAGCGCTTAGCTCAGTGACACCACGATGACTGTTGTGACCTGTCATGGTTTGTCTTCACAGAGGAATGGCCGTTTGCTAAAAAATTGTTAATAAATTTATGTTTAATTTGATATCAACTGAGTTGGATTCATCTGCATGTAGTATTATTTGTTGGCTCTTATCTTTTACCCGGTGTTCTCTTCTCAGTGTACTTCCTTTAATTGAATTGTAAAAACCCAAACTATTTTTGTTTATCTAATAAAACATTCAAATGGGACAAGGGTTGTGACTTATTGCTCACCCAACGCTCAACTTCCTCGGTAGGTTTCACAGAACAGAAGACATTTACAAAGTGCTGCCGCCGTCTGGTAGTAAGAGGTACTTCAATGTTTTCTGTCGAGGGAAATGAGAAGGAAGAGGACACAGTTTGATGTTCAAAAGTTCGTTTCTTTAAAGGATCCCCATTACATACACTACATGATAAATGTAGTTGCATTAATATGCATACAATTACATTCATATATATATAATGAAAAATCCATGTAGAGTTGATGTTTAAATGAATGAGAATCCATTCCAGCGTCATTTAAAAAGAATATGCAGCGGTATTTCTTTTGCATGCAGATGACAATCTGAATGGAAGGAAGCATCACTCTGTGCTGGTTAATATTACTGCACGGACATGAATACCTCTGCTTATACTTTTTAAAGGATTATTTATGGAGTAGATACAATTGATTTTCTTTGTTTTTAAAAAACAAAATCAGCAGTTTAATTATGATAGGATAGAATGATTTAGGCTGACGACAACTTGCATCTTTAACACCTCAAATGTTGTAATCGCTATACAACTGAAGTGGAAATTCCTCTTTGACTACATCTTCATCTCAATGGGATCTTGTGAAAGCATCTTGAGGAGCGTTTTGTAAATTATTCGTCACATTCCCACATTGGAGCTCACTGTAAGACAGACGCAGCCTATTCTTGTTCACGCCTTAGCACATCTAAGGAAGTCTAAGTTGATTTGGAGTTAATGATCGATAGAAAAACATCTCACAGAGCCTTGTGAAGTTATTATAAGTCAGTGATGGAAGACAACTCTATGAATAAATAATTGCCGATCGTCTATTCAATCCTCTCCTTTGTGAAAGTGTGGCTGCTTTTGTTTTTCTTGGTGTTCATATCAGCCGTTGTAGCTGAGGGTGAAGGGAGGAGTGGTTCACCGCAACTTGTTTATCAGCAGTGTCGTTTCCTCCGGTCCCTAAAGGTCACAGATGATGTGACGTCCACCTACGAACAGATGCAAACTCAGTTTTATTTTGGTAGTCCTGGCAACAAAAGGTCAGCTCAACCTTTGCTAAGTAACAAGATGTCTTCATTCGCCTCATATCTCACTGAATGGGATAAAAAAAGAAGCAAACTAAGATTTCAGGAGCCAGTGACAAGAAATTACTTTAAAAAAAGGGGATGTGCATGAAAATGAGTAGTTTCCATAGTAACATCTGGCGATATCACGCTGACCTCGAAGGGGATGATGGGATGGATCTCTCTGTTTCTTTGTTGAAGTGGGGTTGCTCTTCTTCGTGCCTCATATTCATGTGCTTCTCCCTCGCATTACAAATTAGTTTTCTCTCAAAATGACAACACACGCAGGAACAGGGAATTAGGCTTCTGTCTTTATCTCCTACACACACACACACACACACACACACACTGCATACACACATGAAACTCTCTTTCTCTGTTTTGATACATTCTCACACACACACACACACACAGAGTGGTGACTATGATGCTGAAAGGGAGCGTGCCTCTGATGGAAACCTTGAAATGAGTGTTTATGAAGAGAAAACCTTGCCGCTCCCCGACACTGAATCATCTTATCTCTTTGACATTCTGCCTCTGCTCTTGAAACGTTACAGAGTTTTCACTGACACTTAAAATGGTTTAAATACATGTTTCGCGACTGTTCAACGTGTATGAGTCGAGTATCCGTCATCATTGACCTTTACATTTATTTCATTCAAGCACATATATGAAAACTCTCCATGCATAATAACGATTTAGTTCTATTTCCTGGTGGAGTCAGTACCAAGTCAATTGCTGTTTAAAAGTGCACTGTTTAGTATTTACTCAACCCCTGAATCTGCATGTATCATCTTCCCCCTCCAGAGCCGGAGCGTTGCAGTGTGGGAGGCTCTTTAATATTTCATTCTGTTACCTCTCAAACATCTTCATGGCCTTTGGTCCAGTTTGACCGGAGTGGAAATTTCCACCTAGAGACTAAACCGCCTACCAGCAGCGAGCCGAGGCCGACTGCCTTGACAACATGAACTGTGCTCCACTGTGGCGGCTCGAGGAGGACCTCTGCTGTCCGACACACGCTACTGCAACAACAAGCTCCGATCCTGGAAACCAAACGATAGCCGTGAGATGTTTCGTTGGTTTAACTTAAGAAGTGGTAGTTTCCTTGCCGCCTTAAAATTGGGAATGAACAGAACTCATACTGAATGTTCAATTTCAATAAAAAACTCATTTACTTTCACCAACTGCATGAAAATATGGCAATGTTGAGACATTAAGTTAATTCAACTGTAATGCAGTGATCTCAATTTTTAACATTATAGTTATCATGTGTCACCATGTTTGGTCCGATTTATGTTTTGCAAAAGTGGAGCTTCTTCAACAAGAAGGCTCCTCTCTAGAGCCTGTTTGCTGCTTTGTCTATTCTGGGACATTCTGTAGAGACTAAGCAAACAAAAACACAACAATTATTTTATTAATATTATATTCCATTTCGGCCAATAAATCCCCCGAAATCCTTCACACTGGACCTTTAATAAATCCATACAGATGCAATACCATGGGTTGGCCGCAAGATGTCACTATTTTGCAGCTTTGGGCCCCAATAATACAACCATCTAGGTGAGCTCGTTGGCAAACCAAATAATCCTGGAAATAACTGCTATCTATATATTTTTTGGGTCCTTTGCCAACTTGTCTTCTTTGAGTCCACCCACTGACAATGAGATTAATTTCAACATTATAGAATCTCTTAAGGGCACTTAAAAAAAGAAGTATCCACACCTTTTTGACAGCCTTCCCCCAATGCATGATTAATTAACTCTACAAAACCTTGACCCAAATCATAACCCAGTCCTTAATGGACTAGAACCCTTTAATATAGTCATGTTAACTTATATCACTCTCTCTGATTATTATCTCTCTATCCGCGTGAGAGCACTTGATTCTCGACATGAATATAAACAGGTGCAGCATCACCTGTCTACTATTACAGGTTATATCTACGATTTAAATGCGCTCTGTGCAAGTTCAGATGACTCACTTATTTGATAGGAAAAAAAAAGTTGCCTAACAATAACCCATCTAATGACCAGATGAATAGATAGACGTGGATGAATCTGTTAGGATAAAAACAAAACAACAAATAGGTCCATATATATATATCAGCCTTATCAGCAATACATCATGGTATTATCTGTGTCACCCGTCCTCTTATCTTCTCCGCTCTGTCATGCGTAAACACCCACTTGAACCGGAACCTTTTCTCGGGATTTGCAGCCCTCCCTTGTCGGTCTATCGCCCTGACAGCCAGCCAGCCAGCCACACCACCGATCCCCCCCCCCCCCCACACACACCCACACACATTCACACACACCCACACACACCCACTCCTGCTACACGATGCCTGGGATAGCGGCGGCAGGTCGGCCCGTTACATACATCTGCTACAACCGGTGGAAGTGACATATTCATCCCCGCGCGTCAGCCTACTCCGTGGACACCGACCGTTACCGGGATCCATGGGCACTGCTGTACGGATGCACCCCGTGCGCTCTGGTGATCTACGGTGACCGGCTCGCCCCGGTGGAGTTGGCAAACCCGTCGTTTCAAGTTCCTATTTCAGCGGGAAGGAATTGTTAACGCTACATCTGAGGGGTGCTCGATAAGAGGGGGAAGAAAGATGGGGAGCACGACCTCTTGCTGCGTGCCCTCCAGCCCCAAGCTCCGCAGAAATACCCACTCCCGGCTGGAGTCGTACCACCAGGAGTCGGAGCTGAGCAGGGAGGAGACGGGATGCAGCCTGCAGCACATCAGCGACCGGGAGAACGTCGACGGTAACAATATAAAGAGTGTTTAGGCTGTCACCACGACATGTGAGAACAATAAGAAACAAACA
>NW_022280084.1:1088031-1140059 GCF_004355925.1 Anarrhichthys ocellatus | reverse complement strand
TATATATATATATATATATATATCATATTCACACTTTCTGTCAATATCTAATGTTTGAACACATTTAAAACATTTTTACACCAAAAAAAAAGTATGTTTATTGATGAGCTGCTCTTCGCTACGAGAGCAAACATACTTTTTATGTGACCTTTTTAAAATGCAATTTTACATTTCAATTGAGTGAAATATGTTTATTTTCTAAAAGAAAATTATGTCAACCCACTCAAACAATGTGTTTACATATAGGGCCATGTGGCTCGGGGGCACTGTATATTATAGTGATTGTTAGTGACGTGTATGGACTCTAAATACCATATGATTTAACTAATAACTGAATGAAATACAATTGTGGATAATGTCTTCAAGTCACCAAAACATGACACGAGGACACTTTCAGAAAACAAGTAGAAGCAAAAAAAAATGAAACTTTAACTCAATATTGAATACCAGATCCACTGTTATATGTGAGTATTAAACTAAATATAAACTGTATATTGTAGCCTTGGGACACTATATACTGTGGGCAGAAGGTAGTATTTCTATAGAGCCACTACAGCCATCAAAATAAGAGATCGTTCATTTTTAAATCTTGAATGATGCCTCTTGACCTCTCGAGTGATCTCTATTACATCTTCTCATATCGCTGCTGCCTCTGTTCACACTCATCTCCCTGCGATATCCAGCAACTGGCAGAAATATGTCAGCCATCGGTGCGGCCAGGCACATGGAAGAGTCATGTGTGTGTTTTCACTCCCATGTGTCCTTGCAGGCTGATGTGCGGGCAGCGTCCCGTTCATGAGGGCAGACTCCTTTGTGCTGCTCTTTGTTTTCAGCCTGAGCATGAAAGAAAATGCAGCTATGGAGCGCAGCCCCCTCCATTCACACATGCTAATATGCATTACAATTGACCCATTCACACTGGAAAGTGTCTACTAAATGGGTTGCTTATTTTCAGCCGACAGCCGACAATTACATGTGAATGGTTTTTCTCAGAAGCTGTATACGACACATTTTATCAGAAATGGTGACTCTTTCTAAGGCCAGCATGATTTGAAATTTTGTGTCGCATAATACAGCATCAGCAAGTCTGCCTTTATTTGAATAGTTATTGGGCATATCCCGTATTTTTCAAAGTGTATCAACATATCGACTCATTTAAGAATTAGATCTTGAGGTAATAGAGTCCCAGAAGTTACCATCGCACTGGTTCCTTCGACGACAGCCAATGGGATTTTTCCCATTTTTTAGTCTATTAAATAAACTCATGTTAATGATGTTTTGTTCAACAATATAATCTTCACAAATGAACACTACTTATATGATTCCTGAAGCGTAAATGCAATCACCAGAAGTAAAAAGCTAACGTTAAAGGTTAAAGGCGGCGGACATGTGTTTGTGTGATGACCTTTAATAGTCTCCATTAGCCTTTTGTTATAACCGTCAGTGTTATAAAAACCTGCTGCTCTTCTTGGCTGCATCCCACTGTCTCCCTGATGTCTTTTCAAGAACGTTGTAGGAATGGGACTGATGGGAACAGTCTTTCCTTGAAGGCATTCACGGTGTTGCTCTTGACGAAAACGACTGAGGGGGAAAAAAGAAAGCTCGAGAGAGAAGTTCAAACTCGGCCTACTTTCAAACCCCCGTACAGCTGTTGAATCGCTACATAAAAGTAGGTGTGACTGCCGGGCTTTTTTTGCAGTTTGTTGGGTGTTAAAACTAAATCTGGCCCAGTCTCAGGAAGTGATCTCAAAACAGAAAGGGTCTGGGTTGTTTTTTGGACCAAAACTCTACAAATGTACTTGGAGTCGTTATTGCGAGAAAAAGAGGATCGTGCTGATCTTCAGTGCTGATTACACATCAATAAAGGGTATTATATATATATATATATGTATGTATATATATATAGTTGGTGCACTTTGCTGTAGGAAGCGTCAAGTCTTCACTGTCTACTACCAAACAGAGTGGATGCCTTTACACCGTCAGCATGGCGGGGGACCTGTGTTTTATTGATCAGTAATGTCATTCCCTCTCGTAAACTTGAGGAGTGTATGCCACTTACATGTTGTATGCCATTGTGATTGCTATTAACTGGAGTGCTTTGCGTTATGGTGGGTGCTTATGTTGTTAATATTATGGCCACGGTGTCTTTGGCAGGGCTGGTGTCATAGCATCAGGAAAGTCTTTAAATCAACGTCTTGGATCATTGACTTTAATGGGATGCATATATTGCCAGATGCTCTCCAACCAGAGCGGAAAAAGCAACATGAAGAAGACTCAAAGACGGGTGATTAACAGTCGACCGGCGCTTCTTGACGGGGCTGAAGACGACTCGTGCTGAGAGGCCGTCTGTCTCGGCAGTGGTGCGGTGATTGAAACCGCAGCGTGTCTAATGTGTCGGCTCTATTATGTTAGTTCACAGACAGTACGGTAGATGGAGATTAGTGGGCTTCATTATGGATTGCACCATCAGAAAGAGTCTTCACCCCTCCCAAAGAAAAGCCCGGAGAGGCAGCTGTGAGCCTGTGTCAGAGCAGATAGCAGCAGCCACCGGGGACGCATGGTTGCCAAGAATTAACGCCTCAATTTAGAGCGTAACGCGCTGCTTTCAAAGACATCATCTGCTGCTAATTGAATGGGTGTGATGTAGTACAATTCGATTTTGATCCCAGTAGAATTTTGGAATGGGCCCGCTGCATTCAAGCCATATAGTGGCAGCCAATTCTGTCCACAGAGAGGTTGACCAGCGTCATGGCCAACGCAATGGCAGGAGCAGATTTTACGTGAGAGCACAAGGGAATATTTTTCAATGAATCTTTTAATTTGCTTAATGAATGAGTCCAACCTCAGATATGGTGGAGTACGAATATGGAACACCAAAGTACACCTTATCAAGAGTTTGTCTTTTTTAGGATAAACCCCTTGAGATGCACCATCTCATCCTCAAGGGGGTCCTCAGGCACGAAACATGGAAGTTAATTAACATTTTTGAGCTTTAATAATAATAATGGTGATAAATTAAACAATTCAGCAACACAAAACAGAGCCCCCTCTATCTTATCCCAAACCCCACCAACATGACATGGAAGTGATGAACACAATGATCCTTTGGACAATTTAGAAAAAGGGAAATTGTCTAATGTCTAATTATTTCTTTGTGTGCCCATATTTTCTCTACCTTCTCTTATTCTTTTGCTGGATTGTTGTCAACTGATTGGTTCGTGTTTCTGCTCACTTCGTGTGCTTCTTGTTGTCATTTTGTGTTTTTTCTCCTTATCCTTAGCTTTCTTTGGCTCACAATAACAATTTTAACAATCATCATGCAAAAAGGTGGACAAGCTTTCACACATAAAAAGGTTAACAGGATTTAAGGAGTCATGGGAAACCTCAGCGAGTAAATAGTGTGATGTGTTATTTTTGGAAGGACAGCTCTAACTGCAATATGACTTCAGTCAGTTTTAGTAAAACATCAGCAGATGCTTTGCCACGCCCTCACAGCAGACAGTTGTGTCTCTCTCAGTTTGGACTATTACATCACTATTGGAGTCCTAGAACGACCTCCCAGAACCGTCTGTTTTTTAAGAACAGATAATCTCCTCACTGCACAACACCATTACCATCATTTCACTGGCCTGCGGCCTTGAAGCGTTGGCAGAGCTGTAATGCTAGATAGAGTTTCAGCAGAAAGCTTAGTTTGGGAGAAATAAGGTTTTCACTGGTTTGCATGGCTCTCATATTGTCATGAAAGGTGCAGTTATTTTGTCAGCATGTGTTTTCATTCTTTGACCTGAAGGATGAGCTTTTTTCTTTTTTCTTTTTTAAATGCCCAAATCTTGGTCACAAGCTCTCGCACTAAATATATGACTAATGCCGTTGCAATATGAAGACAGTGTGTTAATAACATAGACATATAGACAAAATGCTCTCTATTGAATCTCATTCACAGGAATTCAGAAAGTCAGAAAATACAATCAGTTTATTTATAGACACACTCTGATATCCAAATGTAAACTTTGTGGCGGCCCCGCACCTAAAAATCTTAAATCAAGATTATAAATTGATAGAAGTCTTTTAGTTGAGTCACACTAAATTTAAATTGTTCATCTTTTGCTGATGTGATGCAGTGAGAGGTTTTGTTTATACCAATAACTGAAAATAACAGAATAATGGCACATGGCGTGTCACAGAGGGTTGTTGTGGTTTTGTTGCGTTTGTTTTGTTGACTGAAACTAATGTTTGTGACGGCTTTCCTAAACCTAACTACGTGGTTGTTGCCTAAACCTAACTTTCGATTTGTAACTAAATGTCACCCCGAAAAAAAGGAAAAAAACAAAACAAAACAGGATTCTAGGTCCTGGGCACAAGAGTATAATATAATAGACTATTTCACGAGACTGTAGTTGGATAATTGCACATTTCCACTGTGTTCTCCTATTGGGGAACACATAAAACCCAACATTTTGAATATAAATATGAAAGTTGACACATATATACTACGCTGGGGTAGAGGGAAAATTCTGTTTAATGGAGAGACACTAACTGACTGGCCCCCCTGGATGCAGAAGATGGATGGAGATAAAGAGAGACGTAGCCGTCATATGATCGGCATCTCTTTGACAAAGCCCACTGTGTTTCTCTGACTGATGACTGTTCCCTCTGTGAGGCATCATGCATCAGCTGAGGCTCTTCTCTGTAGGTGCAGTGTGTGGAGGGGTGCTCCCCAGTGTTTAGTAAACCTTGTGTTGTGATAGTTTGGATAGCTGGATTAAAAGTTGGTAAATGTCAAAGTTAAATGTTATTTTTGTTTGTTACATTATTTGACGTGTCGGTGCATGTGCCGTAACTTCCCAAATGGATATCTTATGTTTGAACTTAAGCTCTTGTTTATTCCCCTCTTTATTGGGTTGACTGTACTAGTTATAGTGCGACATCTACAATCACGAAGCTTATCTTTCATCTTTGCATAATAGATCAAGAGGAACAGGGCTGTGCAGGAAACGACTTGCACGGATGTCAAATTGAGAGCAGGTGTGTGTATATAGGTTGCTAATCAGGTGGTGCGTTAGGACAACTGGTGTGTTTGAAATGACTGGAGAGGTTAGTACTGCATTGCAATTAGTCATATCATGAATATCATGAAGAGGTGATGTGGGGAGCCGTGGAAGCTGTGGGCTGTATGGAGCAAACTAATAGAACATATTTAAAGCAACAGAGAGGATATTGACATCGATGAGGAGAGAAGAGAGGGGGATGGTGCATGTTGCCATGACAGACGGAGCACATCCGAATGCTTAAAATGTACATAATCACACATGGGCAGGTCATTTTCATTCAGTGTCTCATTCATGGTGCACAGTGCCCCACCCCCGCTTTCTTGTTTTCTTCTTAATTCATTTTTCTAATCAGCTGCTTCTCATCTGCTCAGAGCCGGCACATCAAACAACATGTTTGGTCATGCGGGGTTATCCTTTTCATCCAGATCACGGCACCCCGTGTCACATGCATGGCAGAGGACACAGGTGTGGAAATAAGGGAGAAATGTACAGTATTTTAACAAGCCGTGTGTGCCATAAAGCACTTTCCAGAGCAATAAAATTGTGGGCCTCGAATTAAGTTAAAAGATCAAAACAAAAAGCTAACCACATTGCTGATTCCAGCTGTGTTTAGGTTGAAAGTTTGGTCCAGAGGGAATAAAGTAATGCAACAGCATTTTGCTGAAGTAGCACAATGCATTTAATTATTTCCACTGTAGAAGCCACATCAAGCCCTATTACTGTTTTTACAGCAGCAGCCATGTGTTTCACCAGGGGCAGAAGACTGGCTCCGCTCACCACGTTGGCGGAGAGGAAACCGATCTATTAAAAGTCTGAGCTGCAAAAAAACACCCAAAATCAATGGTCAGAAAATAGATGCTTGTGTTCTTCCACCTTTGTTGTTGATGGATTACTCCTTTCAGGGTCAGGATATTCACAGGAGAAGCGCCTTGTTTGATTTATTGACTATTAATGGGAATAATTTGCTCCCCAGTCCCATCCAACACCACCTCATCTCACTAATTATCACTTCAGAAAGTCACGTTGGCTTTGAGTTGTCGAGACAGAAAACACTTAAAGACAATCAGATTTACATGACTAAAGACTATATTACAGGAGAGTGTCAGTTCTGACTGCTTACAAACAAAAGTATGAGTCATCCGACTGGGCCCTGTGACCCTGGTCCAACCCCTTGAAGTTCAGTACACCCAGGTAGTACTCAAATGTTTAATCTCTCTCTCTCCTATTTGTACTCAACACTCCCCGCTACAAGTTCAAAAGTAATCACAAATGTTTTTCTCATCTCATCCCAAAGAAAGTTGAAAAGATATATCCAAAAAAAGCTAACCGCTGTTCGTTCCCCGCGTGAAACGAGACGTCAACGTTGATTTATTTGTCACGTAACTTGCATACTTCAGTAACGCCACATCGGAAGTTATTTTAACCCAAATCACGATCTATTCCTAAACCTATCTAAGTAGTTTTGTTGCCTAAACTTAACTGAGTTGTTTCATGTGAAGACGGAAGTTTAATTTGAAAAGACTTGACACGTGTTGCTGGCTTTCTCGTAGAAAAACGCCCAAAAAATGAAGAGTGACTTTTAGTAAGATATCATGTGAACCGTTGTATTAGGATACGTTGACTTAGGATACACCACCTAGAGGCGCTAAAGGACAAAAAGAATGAACTATGCCTTATACGGGTCCTGTCATCAATACAGATTGGAAATAAAATTAGATTACCGTCATTATAAGTAAAAGATCTTGGTCATGTAAAAGAAGAAGTGTATGTGATCAGTGCTCTCCCTTTTCTCGCACCAGGCATATGGGGCCATGTGTGTGCAGGTCAGTTCTATTTGTATAAACTGGGTCCGTACCGCTCAAGGCCTGGGATCAGTGTGTGTGTGGTTGTATGCGTGTGTTGAAACAGTATAAGGGGGCTAGGATGACATCCTCCTGTTGTTTGACGGGTGACATGAAAATGAAGATGGAACAAATGTGCAACACTAGCAATAGGGCCCAACAATTCACCAGATTTCTTTTAAACTGACGTTATTAATCTCTATCTGACCTAAATGTATTCTTATTGTAATATTCAATACATAAATTGTCTGAATCCTGCAAAGCTACTACAACCAATGCCATCTAACTAGACCTCTAGCATTGTTACCTTTATCAGGATAACATATCAGCAGTCAATCACCATACTCACCATAGATTTAGCACAACACACTCATGTGTAGCACATTTGAAAGGAATCCAAACGTCTCTGTAAAATGAAACCAGCATAGATTCATAAGCATGACTGAACAGTGAACATGTTCGTCGACTGCATGGGAGCGAATTAGGGTTCGTGCTCATCCACAGACTCCAACAATAACACTGGGATCACGTTCACATTGTAGATGCAACTCAGTTTCCAGAGGCAGAGCTGCTCCTGAGGCGGAAATAATCCCAGAAGGCAAAGCCCGATCATTTACAATACAAAAAATAACCATAACTAAAGTTTTAATTTGTGACTGTAATTGCTATCTTACCCAGAAAGTTAGGCTAGCTTGAAGTCAACTGGGCTAAACTAGCTAACGTAGATGTTCAACACAAGATACAGTCGAGGAAACCAATAGCAAGCGTGGTAGAAACTGATTTTATGGCTAGAATGTTTGCTAACACACATCCAATCCGGCCAACATTTGGTTTATAGATGCTAGAAGGTCTATTTTCTTCACCGGATAGTTTACTTAGCGTCTCTGCCATTTTGGTGTCAGCAGGAAGCCTTGGCTAGTCAGAGCTTTTGTATTGAGACCTGCGGGACTAAACTAATAAGTAAACTAAACAATGGATTAGCTAAAAGAGGCAGATTGAGTAAAAAGCCAAAAGTAATATTTAAAGGTGCTACATTTTTAATTCAGAGCATTAATATAGCAGCAAATAGTGATTTGCCGTGTAAAGATATTGTGGAGTAATGGCGTCCTGAGCAGATAATGAAGTCATTCTCCTTGTGTGTGTTGTAATCCGAGCGTCTCTGTGCAGTCCGTTCTCGTGTGCATGTTAGTCCCATTATGTGTGCCCCACTGGCTAGCTAATCGCTGCCGCTCTGCACTGCGCTCGTACGGCGATGCGTCGTCCCGAACCCATGGCGTTGTTGCGGAAGCTTAGCGCTCAGGTTAACAATGTTAGCTCTGTCAGCACTGTTTTTGCTGTTAGCACTGTTAGCTTATAGCCGCTGGCTCATCGCGTGGAGGCAATCCCTCTATCATAGATTGGCCTATGCTCCGAATTTTTTGATTTAGTACCATTAAAGTTTGAGATGTGGTCACTTGAGAAATTGTCCATCTGGCCCTTTGAGGTAAAAATATTGAACTTTTTAAAGTTCTGTACATTGTAAATTTCAACTTCATAATCTGAAAATCTAACAAAACCCTGAAAGACGTTTGAATGTCATAGACCTAAAGTAAATAATTGGGAAAACTGGATAAGGTTGATGCAGCCTCAAAACAAAACAGATTGTGGTAACAGATAGCAGCGCCATGTTGCTGAGACCGCCACATTTAAGGACAGAGACACTGACGCAGCAAGATGCTTGAAACAAACAGGCACAGAATACAAACTGCAAGATCGAACGCTTGTCCACCAGCAGCCCTGTGTGCTGCCGAATTAAAAAGATTTCAAGGACATTTTAAAATAAACACAATGCTAGAAACGCTATAGTGCAATTAGTGATCGGGCCGTTAAGAGCAGGGTGCGGCTGTTGTTAATTCATTATGTAAGAGCAGTAAGGCAGACAGGTAGGCTTGCTAGCTTCTCCTGTTTCACTGTGCAGATGCCAACCGTGAGTCTTCGTTAAAGTGTACTGGAGGTGCTGAATATCACATATCAACACTCGACACCAGCTGCTGTGCACTCTGGGAATTCCACTCGGTAGGCCTGGATTTGCATATGGACAAGATATTGAGACTCTTATGGGAATTCTACATCATGATAATGGTTTAATGCTTAAAACATTTGTTGTTTTTGTGTTGTGTACGTGCTTCATACATTGAACTATTAACATTTTCACAACCTCTATTTACAGCGTCTCCTCTTCTCCTCGTGATCAGTAGCCTGCAGTTTAGCCGAAGTTTCACTGAATTTTTGTCACGTGATTGTTGGACTCACCCGAGTCAATCATAGCTTCCTAGTTGCCCTGAGTAGCGCAGAATTTTATGTTTTTTACAGTATCTGGTTAAATCAAAATGTGTATTCGGGCCGAGTTTTTAAATGAGAAATGTAGAATAAAATGTTTTTGATGAAATGCTTTGCTTTGTTGTGGTTGCGTTTTCTGACGGAAGAGGTCGTCGCACATGGTGTCTTCAAAGAATGTTGGACAGATGGAAATCTGACGATAATGACGTTTTTTGTACAGCTTCTGGCTAAGACAAACGGTGTAGTGTTGGCGATTGTTTAAAGAAAACAAAACCCCGGGTTTTGGGGTTCAGAGGGTACCAAAACCCCTGTTGCTGCTGTTGAAAAAAAGCTGAAAGAAAACATTCAAAAGCCTAACTTTGCTACCATCATACAGGCTTACAAAAACTCCTAACACACAGGCAGCTATTTTCTATTGTAGACTGAAGTGCAAAGCTAAGTCAGCTCTGTGTGACTGGCAGCCTTGACCCTTGTTTGACACGTGTGTGATGTATTTGACACATCGGTGTCACCTGTGAGAAATGATTCCACAGTGACGGGAACTGGCCTGTGTTCGTGTTTATCTGCACATGCAACTTCCTCGCAGTGTTTAGATAAATGTGTAACATTAGACCAGAATGCTTTATTCTCGTTCAGTCAATTGGGAATCCTTCATGCTGAACCCCAACTGGGCCAGTGATCTCACACTGAACACCAGCTCAGCTCCTGTTTAAGCTCCAATATGAGAACGTGTTGAAATCGGCCGGATGCAGCGATACCCCCCGATTACTGTTGCATAAAGTGCTAAACTGTCGCAAGTCTAATCCAAGCTCAGACCATTCAGCCTGGTGGGGTAAGCAGGGTTGACTGTGTTCAGGTGGCATTTGGGTTCAAATGAGTGTATACACAAAAGAGTTTGCACACCAAAATCTACCAGAATGCTCTTTTCATTCTGTTTTTCAGGGGAGTGAAATGCACAGATGTTTCAGACAGGCCTTCTGTAACACTTCACCAATCATCACCAGCAGGTTTGTCAAGTGGCTATAGGTGTCTTTAGGGTTGCCTCACCCTCTGCTCTGGTATTCTGTGCTATGAAGCGAAGTAGATAAACTAGCAAGAGTACGCTAGCTTTAGAGAAAGTGATCCAACTGAAAAACCCAGCGCGGTGTTGCTAACTCTTTTCCAATGACAGTAACTAGCAGCAGTAGCTCCAAAAGTCGTTACATTTAGCGGGAAAGGCGGCAACGGCGGCGGCACTGACGAGCCCGTCCCTTCAGGCCTCCCTTCAAAGCCACTCCCCCGAAATTATTATTATGAACGTAAACATTTCAAAATGAACGTAAAGACCGGACATGGCTTTCGTTGGTACCATAGACTGTATATAAGAAGTGGACGTAGTCATCGTGACGTCACCCTTTTGGTTTGTGGATTGCCTTTTTGCAACTGCTGGTCAGTGGAGAGAATGCAAGTTCTAAAACACTTCCGCATTGGCTTTACTCTTCGGAACCGGTGGTTGCTGCCCGGTTGGTACTCACAGCTGTCAAGCTAGCAGCTTGTGGAAGACTCCGGTGACGCACAATGAGCAAGAAGGCAGGTGGATAGGTAGACAGGCAGGATGGAATGATACATGTTGTTTGAAGATTACCAACCCTAGCTTTAATATTTCCATTCAGAAAACATGTCTCTGCTGTCAGTCACAAGTGTTTAATCTTTTAAAAACAACACTACTCTGGGAGTTTGAAAGACAAAACAAAACCTTTTTGTTAATTAGATAAAAATCAAGCAGTTTTGGAAATGATATCTTAACTAAAATGAGTGTGGTGAAGGTCATGAATCATGTTGTTGCTATGCGGAGCCATGGCAAGATTCACCTGAATACAGCCTGCAGGCTGGTCTGGTGGTTAGAAAGAGAAGCCCGTTTGTTAGCATACCTCTGTTACAGCTAACAGCAGTGGTATTTATTTTATTCCCTTACAGACAGTCGTCCCACAGCAGCTGCTGTCGCTGAGACAGATGATCGGCCACGCCGCTCCCCGAATGTCTGCATTGTAATCAAATACCCTGGTTCTTAATCTGGGTCTGTTGCAGTCATATCGTGTAGGACTCAGAACATTTAGCAGTGCAGATCTGCATGCCGGGCATTTTTTAACGATGAGTGCACCAGAAGCTACCACTTTGCATGTATCTCACTTGAAGGAGAGCGCTGCTGGATTCCAATTCTCCAAATGTAAAGTTCAGGCTGGGAGTGCAAAATACTAAGGCTTAGACCACAGTGGAAAGATTGGAGTCCATTGATTTCCTGAACGCCGCAGCTGGTTTTAGTTTTTTAAAGGGTGCTGGCTGTGAAAAAGAGTAAAGGAAGCAGCGGTTTCAGTTAACCACCGTTGTCTTGCAACTGTTACCTGCAAGAAAAAGCATTTTTTGGCGTGCGTGATGAGGGCTCATATATTTTGAGTGCTCCACTCGTGCTTTATAAGATGTGCACAGACACAGACGCGTATGTGACTCGTGCCCTCAGGCCACGATGGGAACATGAATCATGCCTGGGTGTGTTTGTGAGCGCGGCGGAATACAAAATAAGCATAAAGACCTACAAAGGGAAACACATGGAACAATATAGGGGAATCTTGTCACCTTGTAAATACATTTTAAGAGCTCTTTTAATTAGCTGTGTTGTTTTATTTTATGTCATCTAGAAGAGAAGACTGAGAGTCTACAGTAGTTAGCAGCTCTGTGAGATTGTACAGCTGTGCGCTTTGAGCTAAATGCCAGAGTCAGCATACTAACATTCTCACAGATGCTAACATGCAGATTTTGACTATGACTATAGTAGTGTATGTGTCTCCTGATCATTGTTCCCATTTCACAAAGTGACACCAATGCTTTGTGTTTTGCCAGAGTTGAATATGGCGTACAATCCATCGGACCATCCGCGGGCCAGCACCATATTCCTCAGCAAATCCCAGAACGACGGTGAGTAGCTCCGTTTTATGGGATGTGACCGAATTTATCCGTTTTTTAAATTTGTCCTTTTAATGCAAACTAGATGTGAAGTCAGTGTCACCAAGTTTGTCTTAGTTTGACATGCATGCATCACACAGAACACACACGATAATGAAATATGATGAAGATAATGAGGCTCTGGATGAAAATAAAAAGATTCTTAGTGGAGTAATACTGAATATTTTGGATCTCTGATCCCAGAGCAGTTTCTTTTGTGGCCAGCTGATGACTACTAATTTATGCCGCTGCCCGGGGGCATCCGAATGAGAGCTTCAGCATTTTGTGGGGGAGTTCGTTCATCCTGTGACAGAGGAAATATTAACATGTTTTTAGAGCCATGAACACCACAGCATGAGATCATCGCTTGTCTAAGAGGCCGGGGGAACAAACAGCAAGACAAGTCAAGCTTTGTGATGTTGAAGCAGATGATAAATGCTTTTTTCCCTGTTAAATGTAATCCTTTGTGTCATACAGATATTAGATTTGGCATTGCATCATATTTAATATTAAATCATTACATTTTCTGCACAGGCTTATAGACTTCTTCATTCAGAGATTAGGCATATATGTGCCATCTGATGAATATTCAGCCAGCTACAAAAAAAACAAAGAAAGAATGAATGATGTCTGACATGAGAGGGATACATGAATGAGCATTTTCAGATTGAAAGTTACCAATATCGTTACTTGTCATTTGCAATATTTGGTTTTGTCTTTGGGGGAAACATGTAAGCGATCCACCCTCCGTCTTCCTTATTCCAACTGTTTACCCATCATTTCTAGTTAATCTGTTCATTACGTTTAGCTAACCATTAGCTAACTACCTGAACTGTTTATCCATTACTTTAAGCTAATTATTATTTTAATCACAAACTTGGTGTGGTGTCACTTTTGCTGTTGCATCCCACACATCCTCCTCTGAAGTGTCTTATTTCACCCATAATGCTTGACAGACTATCTAAATCAGTCTTGAATTAGTCACTCATAGGGAAGCTTTATGCAACAGGTAAAGTCTGTCTTGAAGTTGTATTTAGGAAAGAGCAGAACTATTGCTGTGTAACTGGGCCCTGCTGTCACAGACCCAGCGACTCTGCTGCACATGGAATAAGGTTTTTGGTTCCTCTTTTTTCAGAGGTGCCCTGCAGGAATGGTGAGTAGTCCTGAGTGTGACTTTGTCTCCCCCTAGCGGTGTAACAGCGCATTTCTCTTCTGTCTGTTGAAGCTCGAACCGTTCTAACTTGCTATTTAACCATGTTGTCTCAACACTTCCCGCTTTTTTTCTATATCACGATTAACGTTGTGAGGTGTGCTACCCCGTCGCTGTGTTGTGCTTCCTGTGATAGCAGCGTGTCATACTGGTTGCTGCTGCCAAAGCAGAATAAATTGAATTTACTGACAAACCTGTCTTTCTGTCTGTAGTGCGAGATAAACGAAAAAGCCTCTTCATCAATAATGTAAGTGCACATCTGTTACAATTCCTTTCCAGCTAAAAAAAAGAACAACATGCAACACAAGAATGTGTCCCTTTGCCTGACTCTCATTCCCCCTGTGCACGACACCCTGCTCTATGTGGGTCAGACAACAACATGTACACTCTAATAACAGTCACTGTGTGTGTGTGTGTGTGTGTGTGTGTGTGTGCGTGTGTGTGCGTGTGTCTGTGTGTGCTTGTAGCACGGAACGTCGAGGCGGAAATACAACTCCTGCTCCACCATCTTCTTAGACGAGAACACAGTCAGCCAGCCCAACCTCAAAAACACCATCAAATGGTAAAAAGCATGATCGGAAGATATCCAAAGTATTCTCTGCAGTTGTAGTGTATTTAAAACATATTAACACATGTATTGCTTTCTTTGCTATTCAGTGTGTCACTGGCGATTTACTACCATATAAAGAACAGGTAGGGGTCCTCAGTCATCTTCAACAGACACTGATGTATTAACATGTTTCCGAGTTTAACCAATTTCACAGCTAGAAGCTTCACATTAAGTCTTATTTAATGAAATCCACAATTTCACTTTTTGTATCTCATGCCAGGGAAACAGAAGGAGGAATGCTGGTGGATATATTTGATGAGAAGCTTCATCCTCTTTCAGTAAGACCGAATTAGTTTTCATAAAATACATTTTGCGCAAATATCTGCATTATTTTGATTTTGATTCCCGTTCGATTGGCCTCCTTTTAACTTGTTAGTATTGGGGCAGATTCTTGACTGTGTCAGTGAAGTCATTGTGCTTTTAAATCTCCTCATTTATGTCTTTTTCTTAACCCTTCCTCCCTTCTTTATACCCAAATCTTTCCCTCCTCTCTTCACCTCTTCCCTCCATCTCTTCCCCCAGAAATCAGAGGTGCCGCCGGACTACGACCACCACGACCCAGAGCAGAAGCAAATCTACCGGTTTGTCAGGACGTTGTTCAGCTCCGCTCAGCTCACTGCCGAGTGCGCCATCGTCACACTGGTGAGATTCTTTTAACCTCCTCCATCCTCCTTAATGTCCTGGATCATAACATAAAACACACATACACAAATGTACATTCTGGTTGGCTTGTGTCATGGAAAACAGAAGCAAGAAAAAGCATTTCCAAAGTTTCTACAGTGAGGTGCGACCTGCCTCAAACCCTCACACTCACACCATCACATAGTGTCTGTTCAGGCCCCGGGGGACATATCACCCTGATGTGTTGAGATAAGCCAGGGATGTGTGTAAATTGGCGACGACGAGACTGTGCATCCCAAAAAATGCCATGTCGTCTGCGTGTGTCGGTGGGTCTCAGAGGCCGGTGATGAATGCAGGATGTGATACATGGAAGAGCGGATGCATACCTCCTGACACCAACACTTGTTCGGCCTGCAGCTATTCTTCTTCATAGCTTCTTATTTTGTCTTTTTTAAATCACGGCCTACTTGCTTTACTTTCATGGCCAGCTTTCAGTGACGTCCCCCTTTTATCCGCGTTGTTGCGCAGATCTACCTGGAGAGGCTCCTGACCTACGCAGAGATCGACATCGGTCCGGGTAACTGGAAGAGGATCGTCCTGGGTGCCATCCTGCTGGCCTCCAAGGTCTGGGACGACCAGGCCGTCTGGAACGTCGACTACTGCCAGATCCTCAAGGACATCACTGTGGAGGACATGTGAGTTTATTTTAAGAAACGGGATTGGTTTCTTTATGTGTAGGACTTTGGTTCAGATTCATATTAGGATTAGGATTAGGGCTGAGCTCAGAACCGGAACAAAAGGGGACGACGAAGATGAATCCCTCAAAATAGTTTTCTTGTAGATTTGGTCTTACATCAAAGATTTCATCACAGCAAGGACAAAAGATTTACAGACGCTGGTATTAATGTGTTAAAGCAATGTGGAGGAAATGAAGAAACACTTGACCCTTGAGGGGTAAACAGCAGACTGCTGGAGATGGGGCTGTGTTGAGTGAGAAATATTTTTGTCTTCATTTGTTTGTTATTGTTTTGGAAGGTAGTAACTTAACTTCTTTGACCTCGCGTTAAAACCTTCCAGTTGCCAGGACTGGTCATGATCGCCTGGGAATAAAAAGATGGATAAAAGGCGAGGACTTGTATTGATATTCCGTATGGAGACATGTTTGTTCCAGAAGGCCAGCGGTTCAGTCAGGTGATGTAGAACATCTTTTCATGAATGAACCTCCAGCTCACTCCTCTCCGACAGGAACGAGTTGGAGCGGCAGTTTCTGGAGCTGCTGCAGTTCAACATCAACGTGCCGTCCAGTGTCTACGCCAAGTATTACTTTGACCTGCGATCGCTGTCGGAGTCCAACAACCTCAGCTTCCCCCTGGAGCCGCTCAGCAGAGACAAGGCCCAGAAACTAGAGGTGAGGTGCTTCAAACCACTCAGTGGTTTCTTATCACTTTCCTCATTAAAATAAACAACGACTAGATGTAAAGCTGACATGTGTAGAATTTGAGGATCTCTTACTTCGGCAGCCCCAGTGGTAGTATGGAAGAAGACACTGTAGTAGAAAGCAGTGCTTTCCTTACACACGATTTTAAACGTTATTTTCTAACTGATGGTAATCTAAAGCAGAGATAAAGACATAGAACATTGAGCAATCACAATAATTGTAAACATTCTCTGCTCAGGCAGGCATTCCACTCTATCTTTACATAGCAAATAGCAGTTTGCTGCTATATTAATGCTCTGAGTTTTGAATTTAGTCCCTTTTAATGTGTTCTTTTAATCATCTCCTCAGACAGAAACTGTCAATACTGAAAGTAGAATTCACAAGAAACCCTTTCCCTTTGTCTCAGGCTATTTCCAGGTTATGTGATGACAGGTACAAGGACGCGCGCAGAGCTGCCAGGAAGCGCTCGGCCAGCACGGACAATCTGTGTGGGATTAGATGGGTCCCTGCAATCCTCTCCTAACCACCATTAATCTGCCATGTACTGAACATTGGCACCGGCTGGATGAGAAAAACCCGAGGAACACACACGAGTGGAAACGTACCGACATGGCATGTGCCGAGTTCAGAAATGTCAGTTTGGATACCCAGATAATACCAAGACGTGGATCTTGGCGGAACAGTGACTGAAACCTGAGATCAGCTTCTGGACCTTCACACCGTGGATTCTGGAGGCGAGAAGGTGAAACCACATCTGTAGTGAACGTCAGAGGGGCTTTCTGACTTCACCCGATGCCTTCACAGTGCCTCAACTGTTCTGATCATGAAGGAGAGACGGTGTTTCTATATCATCCGTGGGGACAAATCTAGCTTTGGACCAACTGAGAAAGTCCTGCGAGACTCCAGAAAACTTCCTAGGACGTAGCACCGTGTCTTAATGTATCGACGCTCTGTTGAATGTTCTCGGGGTTTTATCTAATTTAAAAGATGTGACATAACTTGCCTTTGAGATGGTCCTGCAACTTAACAGCGAAGCGTATTATTTATTTTCCTTTCATCATGTGAGTTGATCAGTTGCAGCGGCCTGATTTCATAAACAGTAGTGTTGCACTGGACTTTGCACCGGTTATTTATTTCCTTTGACATGTCTTAGAATACCTGAAGTGTTAGCAAGTTTTCTCCTTTGTGAATATTTGTATTCAAGGTTTACAGTATTTCTAGTGTACCTCTCGATACTCAGGTAGTCTTCTCACGTTTAATCTTCTGATGCTCCGCCATATATACTTTGGCTATAAACAAAGATTATTACAAAGAAAGAAAGAGGACAGAATAGATAATAGAAAAAAGTGACAACAGATACATTCCTATTTTGGGGGACGTGAATAATCAAACAATTACTACCACTTATGTTTTTCAAGCTGTAACATGTAATGAAGGCTGAACCAGCCCTCCTCAGTGCTGCCATCTAGTGGACATCTGAGCATTGAGGGTTAAACTGTACTTTCAGGTTGGAGGGGGGATTTAAAACATATCTAATTGTGATTATATTGAATAGTATTGCAGTTGCGATATGGTTTTGCAATATTAAAAGGAATGATCATTTTGTTGTTTTCCCAGTATAACAGAGCAAGATAACTCAACATTACATCTACAGTGCATTTGGAAAATAAAAATAATCTCCATTCTTGTGCTCACCAGCTGCTTCTCCAGTGTCTTCATTTCCTAGCGGACCTCTTCACAGCCAATCAGTGTGATTGATGTTGATCATTTAACCACAGTACACCTGCATGCATGTGCTCACGGGGTTCAAGGGGTTTCAGCAGCTTTTTAAAACAGCGACTAAAAACTGTGTTAGAACAGAGCTGCTGTTCGTTCCTGAGATGGTCACTGTTTGGAGTTAAAAGAATAGAAATTTAAAAACCCCAAATTATTATGTTGAACACACAATAAATTCTAATTCTAATTCTAATTGCTGCTGACAAACTTTCATCTCTTCTTTCTCTCACATGTCTGAAAACTAGATCACTTAAACATAATTATTTTGCAAATGAACTTTGTATAATGTATAAAGAGTTGAAATGAATTATTTTATTTTTTGATGAAAGAAAGTGCTCTCATGGTTCTGTGATTTGCAGATTTTATAAACGTTTGACAGTGACAAGAGGAGCATTTTGTTTCACAGGGTTAGGGTTAAGCTGCCATTGAGCTTGCCATCTACTAAACTGATAACCGCTAATTGTCTTATGATGTTATGATTTCCTAAACGTGAATTTGAGAACGACTCAATGCCATTTAGCGGTCTCACTCAGGTTTATGATTTTCTATTACAAGCCGGCCTACGTATGTCAGCATCTCGTCAGGTGCCTCGACATCCCAACAATGCTTTGATGGCAGCCCGGTAAGAATAGCTCCCTCCACGGGTCCCGGCCTCCGCAGACAACAGAGAGAAGCAGTAAGAAAAGGAAGTGACTGTATTTAGTGGCGAGCTCTGAGGGTCGGCGGTGTATCGTCCTGGGACAGTGTTGAAGGGGACAGCGGCTCAGGAGCGGCTCCCTCATGGATTTGTTGTAAAGGAGCTTTTCTTGAGAGTCCTGGCTGGTTTCTCTTATATGGGATCAGGGTCTGCGCTGAACAATGACGATGATGGGAGCAAAAGATCTACTCTTCATCACTATGAGCCACAATGTCTCCTTTATGGGTACGCTGTTTTCTTTTGTAGTTCACAATATTAGAATTGAGGCAGTGTTGGTATACTGATGTTTATCTTCTCTATCATCATGATTACACGCGTGTTAACCCAAATAAACAGTGAATGTAAAGAGCTAACAACTTAGCTTGACTTTATATATTTACAGTGAATTACTGCCTACTAGTTGCATTACTGTATTTAAGCCTGTGCCATGATAACACCGTCATCGATTGCAAAATAATTACAGTTAAATCTTGTGAAACCCTGGAAATAATTAACGGTGTAGGCGCATTAAAGAATACATTAAGATCAATGTATTTTTTACTAAATCTTGGTCATTTATTTTTTTAAGTAATGTGAAATTTGTCACTCTTTTGTGTGTATTTTGTCATGATCTTGATATTTTATAATTATTGCTTTTTATGTTCATGTATTTAGGAATAATCATAACAATTTGTTTTTCATTGTGTTTAGTTTGATACATTTGATTATTTTATTCACCCTATAAATCCTATATTTCTTCTCTTCTATCCTCATGTAATCTATCATTCATTGTAACTTGATCATTTCTTTTCCATTCCAGGCAAAATGTGGTGGATGTTGATGCTGGTTCTTCGTCTGCTGGTCCTCCTGCTGGCCGGCTTCACCCTCTTCAGCGACGAGCAGGAAAGGTTCATCTACAACACCATCCAGCCGTGCTGCTCCAACGTGTGCTTTGACGTATTTGCCCCCGTGTCCGTCTTCCGTCTCTGGCTCTTCCACCTCATTCTCCTCTGTCTTCCCCACGTGCTGTTTGCAACCTACGTCGTGCAGAACGTGTTGTCGCATCCCTATGTTGGAGGTTTCTACTGCGACAGGAGTCGAGGAGGGTCACCGTTCACCCTTGAGAACTCTAACTCCTCGAGAGAACTGTCCCCGCACAAAGCCCCACTTCACAACCTCCCACGTGAGCGGGGAGCGCCGCGCTTCTACTGCGCTTACTTCCTGGTTGTGATCCTACGCATCCTTCTGGAAGTGGTTTTCGGCGCGAGCCAGTTTTTTCTCTTCGGTTTGTCCGTTCCCAGGAGCTTCCACTGCTACGAGGCTCCCTGCACATCCGGCATCGAGTGCTACATCTCCAGACCAACGGAGAAGACCTTGATGCTCAACTTCATGCTGGCCTTGGCCTCCCTGTCCGTCCTGCTGAGTTTGGTGGACCTGGTGAGCTCCGTGAAGGCAATGGTGACGTGGAGGAGGAGAAGGGAGATGTTGTTGGAGGAGATGAGTGAAGGGGAGCAAAGCAGTGTGGACACTACGACAACCACGACGGAGGACAGCAACGTCCTTTCAATCAGAAGAATCGGCCCCGGTGAAAGCTCAAAGAACGGCCTCAAACATGAACCTCTTCACACAAAGGTGAATGATGGAACCGCTAAGCTGAGGACGTCTCGGCCGCCCACTCCCATCAGCGCTCCTGTGCCAACTCACTTTGTCCTCCACAGCCACCTGCCCCCCCGTCCCGACAGAGGACCAGACCCCAGGATGCCAACACCAATGGGTGTCAAAAAGCTGGACCAGTACACTCCAGTTGGGGCGAACTCAGGCCAACGGTCTGATAGCAGTGAATCTAAAGACAAGAGGGCATGGGTGTAGTTGACTTGGTCTCCATTTATTACTTTCATCAGACAGAAACTGCTGTACAGCATCCTTTTAAAGTGCCCAAATATTTTTCATTTACTATTATTTTAAGCTTACATTCATATTTTATCACTCTGCTCTCATCAGCCCAGCTGTTTTTTTTTTTAGAAAAGCAGCTTTCATAAACCCACTGTAAACTACAAACCCACTAAACAAGGCCAGAGCCAAACAGAAATGAGCTGAGCAACACAATGAGCTGGCAAGCTAAATATCCGGCATTAGCAAACTAAAGAAAAATATATGTTTCTCAGGAGATGGTGGAGACCAAAACAGACCTAAAATGAGAGTTAGCATTAGACTTACATTTATCTGGCAGCTTGAAAAATGACAAATTAATGACAACGTTGCCCAATGATAGGAACTAGAATGATTATAAGTGACATACATTTGCTTGTTCCACTGCCCCCAAGTGGCCATAAAGTCAATTAGTGCTGCTTTTGAAGCAATCTATCTTTATTTGTTTTTATTTGCTCGCCCGTATGACTGCATGAAATCCAGATAATGAAAAACTAAGAAATGTGCCATGAGAGGTCAAGACTTCACAGGCTTATTCATGTTGAAAAAGAAGGTTCTTGCACACGTAAAACAACGGATTCAAAATGAACCATAATGTCTCATTCGTCAAGTTAGTTTGGAGTTGGTTGGTTTCTTAAGACAAAACCGATATGTAGGTGTAGTTTTATGCATGCTTACCGAAAGCTATTCTGTTTAATTAATAATAATAAAATGAGTTAATTGGTCAGAGGTATCATGCAGCTGATTCCCACTGAGATGTTTCTTCTCATTCACGTGTTTGTTTAACAGAGCTGTCTCTGCGTCAGAAAACGGGTCATTCACAAAAACACCGGCTGACTCTGAGGAAGCAGAAGTCCCGGTGCTCAGCTGTCGTCTGGATGACTGAGTGCTGGCAGCCACAACAGACACACTGACCTGACCTCTGACCTAGACCCAGCCTGACGTAGGAACAACCCTGCTCGGATGACACAAGACCTTCAACCCTCTCGCCGCCGTCATTCAGCATTAGCTCAGCATGCTAGCAAAGTCCCTGTACGACACATAAAAGAGATGTATGACCACGGTCACATTTAACTTTACAAATGCTGTGTTTTGGATACTGTCTTGTGTTTAAAAACCTTTGTTCAAAAACTCAGAACGGGATGATGGTCTCATGATGTTTTCCGTCTGCATACTTTTCAGCATCCTTCTGTCATTTTCCCCATGAGAGAAACCTGTTCTATTAGCTGTCCTCTTTTGGGAGCTCTTTGCTATAACTATGAGCATTGAGCTTTTATTGTTTCCTCTATTTTTAAAAGCGTCCAAAACTAAAAAGAACTCTCGACTGAAATAATCGTAATTACAGGAATAGACATTGTAACTTGAGTAAGTAACTGACACTCCTGTCTGATCAAAACAAACAATGGCACTGAATGCAACAACACAATCATTGAGACACAGTACCCCCCCGTGTAGCCATGACCCCAACGCATGCCGGTGCACGCCTGTTGTTCTTCTTCTGCTGTGGTATTTGGGGCAGCCAAGACGTGCAGAAATGTTAGCAGAGGGCGGCCAGCGGTCGGTCGGGTGCTCAGGGAAAGGCCTCTATTGTGTCACCGGTGGAGGTCTATAGGTCGGACATGCAAACCTGGTGACCCTGAACATGCATTGACCCACATCCGCCACAAGACGTTGTCCCTAAAGAGACAGGACACACAGAAACAATGTTGTTAGCTATGTGTCCTTGGCAAAATCCCATCCACCGCGTCTGTCTCAACACATGGTGTAGTCATGATATCAGCCACGTTAAAGGCAGCGCTTTGTTGAGTGATCTATAATAAGATCACATGGAGCAGTGTGCCTACATCCACCAGGTTTACAGAGACATACAGGACTTCTTACTGGCATGTTTCACAGGTCTGACAAACAAAGTGGCTCAAACTGAATGAAGGGACATTACATTGGTATGTGGACACCTGAGCATTACACCCATATGTGACCCAAAACCAGCGGCATTGATCTGCTGCTATAACATATAAATTTTTATTATTATTATTATTATTTTTTTTCTGCCAGCAATAAAAAAAAAAAAGTTCCAGTTGCTGTTTATTGAAGGGTTGAAATCTACCGTGCGTGTACCTTGGAGGAAGCTGAAGGCCTTGTGTGTGCCATTTTAAAATGGCGGTTGAATTAATTTTTACAGCCTTTATGCAATCATCAACCCTCAAACGAGCACATTGAGTCACATACACTCTGTTTTATGCTGTTCCATCAAAAGGGCACTTCAACTTATTATGGCATTTTGATAAAGATGGATCATTTAGGAGAGACAGATTAGAATAAAATGGTCAAAATTCAAGCAGAAGAGGTGGAGAACCTACGCTTCCCAAAATCAATAGCATTGTTTTCTTCAACCTGACCTCCCAGGAAAGGGTTTTCTCGCTGACTCTGGGTCATTTCCTCAGATTTAAGAACGATCCATCAAGAGCCACAGGACACAGAACACCCTCTGTAGTGCTGCTTGTGTAAAATGTACATCTTTAAGTCTGGAAACATTCAATAGAGAATCCAGTCTTGCCAGATATGTTCCAAACTATTCAGTTCATAAGAATACTGCAGCAAGAGTTCTGTTGTGTGACAGAATTGAAGCTTAAGAAGATGTTTCTCTCACCTCTACACCCATCACCCTGCATGCACACACACAAGCATGCAAGATGGGTCTCTGAGTTTATATACATTCATATACAGAGTGAACCTCACACATCTTGATGACTTCGGTCATCTCCTGATTTATCATCTTGCTCCACCTCCACATGTCCAACACTTACAGCGCTAAGAACATAAAACAGAACTAATAATCGATCAAGATGTTTTCGGCTTCACTTTTGGGGAGCTGTCATGTCGTCCATCTTTACAAATATTCTTTGGCTGAGACCCAAAGCAGAGCCAAAAGAGAGTCATTATTGGCCCTCCATTCACCATGCAGGCATCTAATGAACGCTCATGAGCTCCGTGTCTACTGGCCGCTGTTTGCTAAACAGTTATATAAACTGTGTGTAATAGTTATTGTTATAATCTCTTACTGTGATTAACACATCTTTTTAGAGTCACGTAATGGTTGATCTCAGCATGCTTTAGGCCAGAAAGCAGTGAGGTCATCTGTCCGTCACGAGGCCCGCCGAGTGTTAGAAGAAGAAAGGTTTGTTTTAGACTGCATTGTTTAATCAGCCGTGACGTGACAATAGCTGTTATTGAAAGCAAAACGCTTCCCACCCAGATTTGTATACACTCTGTAAATGACAGCGCTGCAGCATGTGACCTTTAGACATCCCATGGAAAGCCGGTCAGACATCTTAACATGATTTATTCCAAACCAATCAGTCAGACAGATAATTAGATCATTAGACAAAGATGGCATTCAGAAGCATCCCAACCAACGGAGAAGAAGACGGCATCTCGGAATTTCATCCAATAGGATCTCTCGCTCTTCCTGAAGGCCGACGCCTTGTTTATGTTAGAGGGAGATGGAGCAGGCATGACCTCTCAACCCATTTCCTCTGTGGATTTTTTTTTTTGCTTTTGTGCTTGAGGGAACATGCCCGACCCCCTGCCACACACACACACACGCACATGCACACACACACACACACACACACACCACTGGAAGAGGAAGCTAACTTGTCTCATGGTTAACAAGCAGAAGCAGAGCAATTTATTTTTATTGGACAGAGGAACAGGAGCTGCTGTCTCTTAATTTGAGTAATGTAATTATTTGGGGGGGGGGACACAACATTAGACAACTAGAGCTCTGTAGGATGTAACTGGTTGGTTAAATTCAGTATATTCTATTCCACAGCAATGACTTGGGTATACTGCAAAAATTTGATGAGGTCATTTAGTGTCAAAGTCAGATTTCCACTTGTTTCATTGTACGGATGCTGAAGTCAGGAAGTTAAACTAGAAGTTAACTTCACTGGTAACAACGTCACAAACGCATGTTATACAGCACTGTACTCACTTTCGTGGTGATCCTTTTCCCTGAATATAAAATCTTATATATAAACAATATATAAGATTTCTAAAATATTACAATTATTCAATACATTAGTGCAGCCATAAAAAAAACTAAAATGAAGTCACGGATTTAAAGACAAAACACGAAGCTCCGACTAATAGTGTTGGAATGAGCAGAAGGAAAGAGTGTTGAAAGAGATTTCAAGAATAAATTCAGATATTGGTTGAAACTGTTGGTTGAAACTGAGTATTTCTTTTGAGATTCAATACTTTAAACTAACTTGTTGGATGTGTATTCAGTTGTTGGATTCATGATTTATGTGCCTTGCGTGTTGGCTGTCCTTTGACCACAAGGTGGCGGCATAATACAGCTTAATCCATCTCTCTTCACCTTAATGAGGGTTCAGAATCTTCTCCAGAGTTTGGAACACATTGAGTTATGTTGTGTGCATCGGTCATGACATATTAGTCTTGACACATTGGAAGACATGCGGCATTTTCTCCAACAGACCTTTTTTTCCCCTGAACCAAAATGTAGAGATGACACTGACAGTTGAAAGAGTCCCAAACTGTCACACGATAATTGGACCACACACTGCACGGCCGTAATTACCTTTACGCACGACATTTAGGGTCTCAGCCCGCAGTTACAATGTCTGTCCCTCCTCACTGACGCCTTAATTATAAGCCTGAGGCATCTCTACATTGTAAAGAATCCTTAGTTAAAGCAACCTGAACGGTCCACTTCAACGTCCACAATAAGCATGCATTGCCATGTTTGAAGCAGACATTTGCTTTTCAATGTTGAAATTTCAAAAGGTTCAATTATTTGCTTGAGCGAACTGTAACTCTTTCTGCTTAAGTCGCTTAAAATGATTGTAACAAGCTGATTAACACGGGAAAAACATATGAGCTGTGTTCTTCAGCTAGCACTGGTCCACCTGTTCAAAAAAGGAAGACTTACAGACTTGAATTCTTCACTCAAAATGATGCGGATAAACGTGACATATTAAGCCTGGATCAGGGGTTTAACAGACAGACGTCAGGAGTTAATAAAGACTAAAGCGCAGGGGGCATAAACTGAGAGGTGCTCAGGAGCTGTAGTGCCCCTATTGACATGCCGATGTTGTTCCCTGCGTCTCACAGCACGTGTATCTGCAACAGGGAGGAGGTTTGATAAAGCTGTCATATCCCACGTTGCCCCAAAGGCAACGTTTAGTTAAACGTAAAACAATCTATGAATGCCATACCCGGCCTTTACGCACAAATATATTAAGATTGAATCAGCTTGTGCATCAGACCACACTTAAAAAAAATCATGCACAACAACAGACTTTAAATATCGTATTGTCCAAACTCACAACAAAGTCTTGGCGAGAATGACCAGGACGCACGAGGACACATTTCAATAAAGGTTTCTTTTATTCTCAAAATAAAATTTTCTATCAAAGTGGAAATTATACATATTTACAATCTCGTAAATTTTCATATACAAATGTACAATATATGTACACCAATAATTATATAAATACACTTTACGCGCTAATGCAACCCGTATGAGACAGTATTAAGGCATTGATTAATAATGTTCGTGTAAATCCATCTTGCAGACAAAAAAAAAAAGCATCCCAGCGATGGCCTTATTTCACGCAGAGCAGTCTCATTGTGACTCTTATATGTTTAAGACACTGCGGTTCTTTACAGTAAGGAGAAGAGGAGCCTCATATACCGTGTAACCTATCGACGAGGGGGATCTTGTCAGCTGCGCACATTCAATTAAGCCCAGATAAGCCTCTGCATTCTTCGTGCAAAGGTACATTGTTCCGCTGCTGACAGTCTCATTATTTCAAGAGAAGCCATTAGGCGCTCATTAATGTGCTAATTACAACACGCTGATGGACAATCCCGACACAATTAGTCCCCCCCCCACCCTCTATTCAAACCCATGGACGTCATTTGGATAAGGCAAGGAAGGAGCACTTTCCTTAAATCCAAACTGATCTTACAACTTTTAGAAGCAGAATGAAGCATAAATGACCACAATTGTTTTAAAAAAAAGTTCACATTAGGGGAGTGCTCGTGACCAAAGTTGCATCTCAGCTGGCAGTTTAGCTGGTTTTGAATAATTTACCAAATAAAACGTCATTTTTACGCCACTTTGTCCCCCAAAAGAGCTGATATGCGCCGGTTTTTAAGTCTTTAGTGACAAATGACATAAGATGCATTTGAGCGGATGACCCCCCCCCCCCCAGTTCAAACCCGGGACAGTGGCATCTGTTTGGGGCAGGAGACAGAGCTGGCTGTCCCGGACCTCCAAGTCAGCCCCGTGCTCACGTCACTGTACATGGAGCCCGCGGAGGCTTTACTGCCCCAGCAGCAGCGCGTGCAAAAAGTCCTCCAGGAGTCCAGGGTTTTCCCGGACCAGATCCAGGCCCCCGACGTGATGCCTACCAGGAGACACATGAAGTATTTCAGCATGAACACAGCGTAGTCCGGCCTTTGCCTGCTCGGGTCCGTCATGCACGTGCAGTTGTGCGTAATTTCCCACGTCTGTCTGTTATGCTGCTCGTAAAAGTAACACGCCACTATGACGGTGGCCGGGACGGTGTACAGAACCGTGAAAACCCCTATCCGGATCATCAGCCTCTCCAGTTTGTCAGTCTTGGTGCCCCCTTGCTTGATTACACTCCTGATCCTGAACAGGGAGACGAACCCGGCCAGCAGAAACATGGTGCCGATGAACAGGTAGATAACCAGCGGTGCCAACACAAAACCTCGCAGGTTATCCAAATTCTGGTTGCCCACGTAGCAGATCCCAGCCACGGAGTCCCCGTCCACGGAGCTCAAAGCCAGAACTGCTATGGACTTCATGCTGGGGATGAGCCAGGCGGCCAAATGAAAGTACTGTGCGTAACTGGCGATGGCCTCGTTCCCCCACTTCATGCCGGCGGCGAGAAACCAAGTGAGGGACAGTATCACCCACCAGATCGAGCTGGCCATACCGAAGAAGTAAATAAGCAGGAAAACGATGGTGCAGAGCGCAGGACCCGTGGTCTCGTAGTGGATGTGCTCTGCGCCGTTTTCCCGGTTGCACGCCACTTCCTCGTGCCCGGCGATCAGCCTGACAATGTATCCAATGGACACGAACATGTAGCAGGCTGAGAGGAAGATGATGGGCCGCTCTGGGTACTTGAACCTCTCCATGTCGATTAAAAAAGTGGCCACGGTTGCGAAGGTGGAGATGAAACACAGAACGGACCACAGGCCGATCCAGAAGGCGGTGAAAGTCCTCTCCTCCTGGGTGAAGTAGGGGTTGTGGCACGGCATAGCGCAGTTCACGATCTGTCCCGTCTTGACACGGTTGTGCAGCGGGTGACCGTCGCCAGTCACTGGCACCATGGGCGCGCGGCAGAAGCATCCCGACTCACACGGGGACGCCGCTGGTTTGTGCTTCCCGGGGATGCCGCGACCGTAGCCGCTCTTCTTCCTGGGGTTGTACGGCTTCAGGGGTCGGTTGGTCGGCTTCGCCAACACGGGAGAAGCCGTGGTGGTCTGGCTCCGGTTGTAGTCCATGCACAACGTGTCCTGGTTGCCTTGCTCGGGCAGCAGGTCGCACCTCATCCGGTCCGGCCACGGGAACCCGTACTGCCTCATGAGCGGAGCGCAGCCAGCTTTGGCCCGCTCACACACGCTCCTACACGGTGGCAGCGGCTTCTTGTAGTCTTCCAGGCAGATCGGCGTGTACATGCTGCAGAGGAAGAAGCGCAAGTCCGGGGAGCACTTGATCTCCACCAGCGGCCAAAACTGGTGCACCTCCAGGCCGGCTTCGTCCTGCGTGTCGTGGTTGAACTGGTTGGGCATGTAGGTGTAGTTGTAGCCGATCCCCTTGCACAGAGGCACGGAGATCTCCTGGCACTGGAGTTCCTTGGCCGCCATGCAGCCCGTGCCGTGCAGGACGAGGGCCACCAGCGCGCACCATCCCGGGATGCTCCTCTCCATCGCTGTTTCCCGTGCGCGTTTTCCGTCCTCGACAAAAGTGCCAGCGAACTTGCTTTTTAGCAAGTCGGCTGCGAGTGCGATTAATCCAGGGATGCTGCAGAAGTCATGCTAGAGACAGCAGCGGATAGTTTGTGATGGTCTGCAGCGTCTGGAATATCCAAAAACAAGCGCTTTACTTTCACACAGTCTGGGACACCGTCTCCTCTCTCTCTCTTTGTCTCGGTGTTGCACCGTGGCTGTCTTTGCATGCTCTGCCGCTGGTGGGTGCGTTGGTTTTTATACGGGAGGAGCGAGGACACTCCCCCAGCATGGCAGGGAGGGGGGAGAATAGGGGGGTAGAACGAGTCAATCAAGCGCTCCTTCTATTAGGTGTTTGCTTAAAATGTTCACCCTGGAGGAAGGGTTATAATCACTTTGTCTTTGTCACACACACGCACACACACACACACACACACACACACACACACACACACACACACACACACACACACAGGCCTTTAAAAACAACAAGGAGAGGGGTTATCATACAATAGATACATTAGGGAGAATTGTAATTATCATACAGACAGTGGCGAGTAAACTAATATTAAGTCTACGGCACTATTTATTAGTCTGGCAGATACAGGATGTGCCTGAATGCATCGTAGCATCATGATGCAAATTAAAATAATAAATGCACTCCTGACTGTTTTGTTTTTTCTTCATCTAAATGGTTTGCTAACAACTGGAGGTCATACTTTACCATTTACCATCACATACTTCATATTAAATATTTCTCTGTCCTTATAGAATAGGCATTGAGCTCGAAAGTGAGATGAACGTTTTAAAAGCAGGATGTATAAAGTAACATTTGAGCATGCAGGTTAGATATGAGTCTATCCAACACATCTGTATTCAACTATTTCAAGAATATCCATTTAACATGTTTGCCAAGATTCCATTCTTTATCAAGCCGGATGCATTGATGGGCACATGGTCTGCCCCTCTCTGTGTTATTAATTCAAGAGTATGACAAGAGCAGGTTTAAATCATGCAACTGCAATATGCTAAACATTGAATCTCTGCACTGCAGTCTGCCTGGATATAAGCATTGATTACATTTCTTAACTTTGAACGCAAAATACTGCAGCTTGTGTCTGAAGTTGACTTGAAATATGTCAAAAAACAAACTCTTACTCGTGCTTTGCTCTGTTTAAGACAGACAATGTTTGAAGTTCCTCATGTCCTTTGTTTTTCTTCTTTGAGTTGATCTGGTGGTTTATTCTCTCTCAAGCCACATTCTTGTTTATTTTGGAAAAAAAAAATCACTGTGGGCCATTTTAAGAAAAGTATTTTGGCAGATGGTTAAATTAGCTGTAGCGTTTATGAAAAGCCATCGCATCAAATGTTCATCCGTAAATGGTCCTGATAGCACTGGTCTGGTACTGTCCGTCATCCACGGTCCAGTGCAGCAAATTACTTTCCGTCTCCTCCGAATCCGCCTCAGAGCTGGATGTGAAAGAATGAGAAAGACAAAAATCATGTGTCTCTACATGCTTGTGTGTGCCAGTATGAGAATATGTCTGCGCGTCTGTTTGCATGCAGGGGGAATAGAGGGAGGATGTGTGTGTGTGTGTGTGTGTGTGTATGGTAAGGGAGGTTAATGTGGTCTTGTTAGCTCACAGCGGGGGGTCGTCTTGGTCTAAAGGGAGGGAGGGGCTGTTTGTCTAAACGCTGGTGCCAATGCTTCACTCAGAGCATGCTGGGCCGGCGATTACTGCGATGCACCACTGGGCCCCACAAACAGGACAGTGTGTGTGTGTGTGTCAACACTTTCAGAGCTCAGCCTACAGAAAATAAGCCAGATACAGCATTGTGATAGCACTAATTACAGTCATTCGCACGTCTTATTGGATTCATCGGCTTCAAATGGAGCTGAGACTGTTTGTCAGACGGGTGGCGTGTTTCCAATGCGCAGGTTTTTAAATCAGAACTAATTAGCCCCAAACTCCAATATTTGCTAAAGGATGCTTGTTTTAGCTCAGTTTGGGGTCTCATGGTGGGTGGGGGTGTTTTGTGAAAAGATCATTTTGAGGCTGCTGATTAAGCTGGTAATCACAATAAAAAGTTTCGAGATGAATTGAGTTTCAGATGCTTTCTTGTAACTTCTTTGCACTCATTCTCCTGTTTGGCAGACAATTCTCATCAGGCTGAATAAAAGGTCAGACAAAAACAATCACAAACACGGTTTGTATCCATTAAATCTGAAGTCCCTTTCCATCTGGAACCCCACTAACATCTGGATTTTGTCTTTCGTGGGAAAGGTTACAATCGTCATTCATTCCCAGGTCAAATGACTCTGCTGCAGTAGTCACAGGTGTTTATCACCTGAGTGGACACGCTCATTTTCACCCCTTGTTTTAGGTTGCAAAGCTGTGACACACGTTGAAGTGTAACATATAATACATAAAATCAACAGGGATTGGGACAATTTTTAAAATTTACAATCAATTACAATGAACATGCTCTTCTTAAAGACTCCATTGACAGAAATGTAATTTGAACCTCACTGATCATCTTAAACACACTTCATACAAACTCAACAGCAACAAAATAAAACTCATCTTTGTTTGTCGTTCCAACAATCATCAGCTCTGGTTTGAGAGTTTGAAAATGAAAAAGTAACAGACATAAAAAAAGAAGGAACATTTTCACTGTTTACTAACAGTGCTTGTGACACAGCAGGGAAAAATCCCCCACAAAGGTCAGTGCAACCACACGGCCTACTGGCAATGGGAAAGGAGCTAAACCTGTTTCTTTTACAGGTTTTCACGTGTTTAAAAAACCTGCATACACTCTAATTTGGGTTAAAAAAAAGTGTGTATGAAGCCAGGAGTCACACATTAATCTCAGAGGGCTGTACGGTCTATGTGCAATATACAACCCACAGTTCAGGTAAGGAAAAAATCCACACACGATTCCTTTATTAATGTACCATTCATTACCACCTTTAGTGCACTTCAGTTTATTTTAGTGGCAGTCAGAGATTGAACCAGCATCCTGTTAACTAGTCCACATGGCAACCACCGCACCAAACCACCACCCAAGACCCTAAGCTGAAGCCATGTGTGTTCTGGCCTCCCTCTCTGGCTCCAGTGTAGGAACTGACTGCACCAGTGTGGACTGTGTGGATGCCAACATCTGTCCATGCAACATCCGAACGGCACAGATTGCAAGTTTGGAGTTATACGATATCTTCCGTAAAAGTTACTCCTCATTTTTGTGCGTTTTCCTGCAAAACTCCAACAACACGTGTCAATCTACGCTCATTACCTCATTACATGCATCCTCTTTTTAAAAACAAAACTCCCGTCTTCTCAGGAAGCATCTCAATTAGGTTTAGGCAACAAAGCTGCTTAGTTAGCTTTAGGAAAAGATTGCTTTACATTACAACAAGTTACGTGACGGATAAATCAACGTGACGTGTGGTTTCGGTCTTTATACTTCCTAATTCATGATTACATAAGAAATAATTTTGTGGGATATCTACGAATACGAGCAGGTATTGCTGCGACTGCTGGATGAGACCCGCCTTCACCAGAATATCATTTAGGGAAAGAGTCTTTAAAGCTCACAACTTCACCCATTTCCAGCATTTAGTTGTCCTTTCATTACCAGCCAGCATTTTGTCACAACAGGTGGAAGTTTGTATTTTTTTTTCTCGCGGTGGAACGAGACTCCTCAGACATTCCCATGCTCATGCAGGGACTTTTTCCGGGGACTGATCCAGATGCCTCCCGTCGGGCCAGCCATCTCCAACCGAGCTGTGAACCGCAGGTGAAAGTCGAAGGAAACAGGTGCCTCCTCCTCCTCCCACCGGGGCGCACAGAATAGCAGGCCGAGCATCGGTTACACCGATCGCTGTCTGTCAGAGTGGAACCCGTATTGATTAACAAGGCTGATAGACTTGTCGGCCCCAGCCACCAACTGTCGACTACGCCTCCCGCCTTCTGTGTGCAACGGCGATAGCGGGTCTAGGGTTACGCGCTGGCCCCCTGCATACCAAAAGTAAAGGGGTGGAAATGGAATGACTGCATCTGTTTAGAAGTCAATTTCTGCATTCTCCGGGCTGCCCACCCCGCCGCTCCTTTATCTAACCTCCCTTCTTGCCTCTCTTCTCCCCACCGACTCTCCCAGGGCTCTCAAAGTTCACGACGGCAAAAGGAAAAGGCGAGGGAGGAGAGGAGGGGGGTTCTCAGAGAGCTACTGAGGCGTGCTGTGAAACTCTGAAATGTTTGTCTTTGTAACCGCCTCATGGGAAGTTTGTACTCTCACCGTCCGTCCTAAAATATAATGTGCTAAACTTGAGTAGATTAACGTTGCGTTGATGAACGTGAGTTTGTGCCATTGTGGGCTACACACGACCCCAAATATATCCCGCCTCTACGGCTGCCAGCCAATGAGAGCAGTTGGTAAGAAGGTAAGTGAAGCACATGCGTGGTTTTCAGTCATTTTAAACAGGGCGCTGCAGGGACACTCAGCAGACACTGGTTAGCCAGTGATCAATGTTTCTTGATGCTGTTGATGCATGTAACTCACCAGGATAATGACGCTCAGGGGCCGACTGGCCGTCGGGAAGTTTGGGGGCTGAACCGGCCGGGGGTCATAAGAGTTTTCTGCAATGATTTATTTTTTATTGGTGAAAGTACAGGCGGAGCGCAAATGTCTGTATTCAACATATTTTAGCAATACTGATTACAGTAAAATACACAACAGGAAAACAATGCTCCCTCTTTTAAAATAACAACCATAGCACAAACAAACAAACAGGCAAAACAGCAAAATAAAAACATGCCCCACCCCCCTCCCATCTATAAAGTTTAAGCTTGGAAGTATGTTGATATGTAAAATAAAATGACATTAGGTCCAGATGATAGTAAAACAGTAACTGAGTATCAGCCTACACATTTGAGTCAAGGTCCTCTCTGAAGGCATTGTGGGTATTTTCGACATTATAGAGGATCTTCTCTGGAGTACAGTATGATGTTCATTTTCCCAGCTGTACTAGCAAGTAAACCGTGGCAACACAGGCCGGCCTGGCCAACTGGACCACGGCCTCACAGACTGGGACACTATCATACATTGATTATGGGGGGGGGGTACGAGCGGCCCTTCCCAGTTTGGACCGACCCTCCTTTTTGTCGACGTCCGTTCCATTTTCATGGTGAATGTGATGAACTGGGACTAGTGTTCCAGCTCACCTGGGCTTGTCTGGCCGGTCTTGTTTTGATTCAGTGCAGCGGTGACGCACTCATACAATCTGAGGAGACAAGACGTGTCTTGAAGTATCATCAGATTCTCTTTATACCTGGAGAAAACTGTATTAGTGTTACTGCCATTTTTCTTTGTTTCTTAGAATGGTTTGTTTGAGCCAGGAGGTGTGTGTGTGGCGCTTAAGTGTTGTTTGCTGGCTGTTAGAAGTGCAACCATCCTCTCATCTTCCCCATAGTGACTCACCTGCTGGAAGTTAATGGAAGGAAGCCGATACTGTCGGAGATCCTGCTCCATTCAGCTTGTTGCCAAATTTTGTACCACTTTACAAAAATTAACCCCTCAAGAGATTTTTAAGCGACTATATTCCAAACGTGCCACATGTATTCCTGCACAGACACACAGAACAGAACGTTGCTAATAATCAACCTGACCCAGTTTCATTGAACCCCACAACTCCTCCTGAATGTCTCTTTGACGCTGGCAATGAAATACATACTTAAATAAAGAGTGGCCTCGCTCCCCTGGGTGATATACTTGATTTGAAACTTCATGCGTGTATCGGAGGAGAGGCCTGAGTGTAATTAGATCTGATGTATGACTCCGAGATAAGATGCCGAGGCCCCCCCCCCACCACCAGACTTCTGAAGATGTTTACTTTCTTTAAGTTTGGACGCAGTCTTTTAGACGCCACCCTTGATCTCCGAGGGAACGTCGCTGTCACGGAGTTCTCACCGGCCGGATAAATAATCAGTGTATAAATTAACTACGAAGGGTTTCAGAAAAAGCTTCCATTTTGGGAAAAGAAATACGATTCCTTAGCATAAAGATGACCCAGACATTGGAAAATGTCATTTGGTCTAATGATAACTCACAACACTGAGTTATTAGTATTTTTCTGCTGATATTTCCAAGAAACTTCATTTTCTTTAAAAACCAGAAGACACCGAAGGAGAAACTCAGGCTTTTTAAATGTATTTATTTATTTATACTTTTGAGTGTGTTATTATTGAGTGGAAGTCTTTAATTTTCTGGCGACCAGAGGAAATTGAAGTTCCCGGTTGTGTGTGTCCATTTCGCCTCTGCTGGTCAATGAGGGATGAAGGATTCCTCCCTTCCTTCCTTCCACAGGTTAGATTCCTCCGCAGTTAGCCGCCTGTTTACTCAAAGACCCGACTACTTATCAGCCTGAGGTGGGATGTTAGGCTTAAAGCGGTCACCCTTGACAGCATGCGCACACACGCACACACGCACACACACACACACCCCCCTGACAGTGTCCCTCTGTTGACAGAGTGTGTGTATTGTATTGGCTCACCTTCCTTCCGCTCATTAACCAGAGCAAACAGTGACACAAAACCCTCCCATCCAATCAGTCTATACTGCTGGGCAGGATCATGACAGCCAGGTCTGTTAACCAACCTCCTGAGACCAGACCCACACACACACACACACACACACACACACGCGCACACACGCACACACACACACTAAGCCACTAGATAAGAGCTAAGATATGAAATAGGCTCATATGTTCTGAAGATCCCCCTGAACTAACACCAACAGCCAGTTTCACAAATATTTGTTGAAGGGAGAGATACTCTCTCTGGTTCATTCGACCAAAGGAGAGGAAGACAACACTACAGTATGTATCGGCTGAAGTCCAGTGAAACAGGCAGGAGATAAGACAAGAGGAAGGTAATATAAGGGCCCCGAGAAACATTTTCAAGGCTATTAGATCATTTAAGGAACACAAATATATTTCTGTAACACAAAAAAACTATTTTCCTGAATTTGCTAAAGTGTGCAGATGAAAGTATGAAAGAAGTTTGAGAGCCATCCAGTGAGGTTGATTTCTGCCTTCAGCTCTTCCTCATAGATCAGGTTATTAACTAACACTTCACCGCAAACTGCCACCCCCCCTCTGCATCAACAGACCAGTGACTGGCATTTTACCTGCTCAGCCTCACCTGAACTGGAGCCGACCACCTCCTCAGGTGTGACTTATAAAAGGTGCAAGCCTTCAAAGAATACACAACAACAAATGAAACAGTAATTCAAGATACGTAGTTAGAAGTGATGCCTTGTGCGAGAGTCGGTGCCCGTCACACAAACACACATGTTCACCACATGTAACAGAATGTCATCTGCTGCAGAACAGTTTGACCCTTGCTTGCATAACTCGACAGTGGCCAGTCACTCACTGCTTGGAGCTAATCATGCACACCTGTGTTCCATATCACTGAATGAGCGGGTAGTCTGCATCAATCCTGATCCTTTTAACAGATCACATGACCTTGTGGAACACAAATAAAACTAAAACTGGGTCATACTGTTGTAGTTTAGGCCGTCATTTCTGTCACAACATAGACAATCATTTTAACAAACACCTGGTTAGCCAAACCTATTTGGATTTCACGTTTGATTTTCCCCAAAATCAAACGGTTGCAAAAAGTTTGTGAAACCAAATCAAATACGAATAAAACCTAAAGTTTAAAGGAGACATGTAACTACTTTTCCTGTGAACACAAACGTTGATTTTGGAAAGACGATATGCATGAAACGAGTGGAAACTGACACAACGTCTCTGCCACTTTTAAAACTGACGCTAGAGGGGTACCTGGAGCGTCATGGTTTGAAGCGTGGGGCCAATCACTAGGCCAATGGTATATGATATTATATATATATGGTATTATGATATGGAAGAGTTGGCCTGTCGTGAGTCCCAGGGAGAATTATTGATTCAACACAACAAAGGGCTGATAATGTTGGAAACAGGGCCTCATAGAGAGGGAAGGTAGCCGTGTGGCGAGTTATCGTATTAAAGTGTTTTCTTTTCTCAAGGGGTGAAACCAGCTGCCAAAGGCTGACCATTTGTCTCCACAAACCCTCCGTACTGTAGTTTAAACTAGGAGGGTGACAGCCCTGCATTGAGGGTGTTACAGCGAGCCCGTCTAAATTGCCACTTGTTCCGCTGGCGTCATTAAGACCATTAAGAAGATCATTAAGCGACAGGAGGCCCGTTCTTCGATTGCTGCCCCTGGAAACAGCAGCGGCATGTTTATAATTACACTCTTTCTTCAGGAATCAATGACGTCTTCTCCGTGGTAGACACGCTCACTCGGGCTGCTCCAGTTCTGCACAGACCCGAGGATTCATTGAAGAGCTGTGACGACTGCCTCGGAGCTCGGTTTACACTCAAAAGTCGTTGGCCGCGTTTTATGAGGCGCTCTCACCTCAGAGGGAGCTCGTCACCGAGGCCCTCTGAGGGTAGAAACAGTGAGGAGGTGGGAAGTGTAGCCATGTTGAAAGGCATTAGTGTTCCATTAGTGTTTGGCCTTCAGGAGTGAGCTGTGGCAAACAGAGGTGACACACTGCACCTCTCACAGCTCACTGCTGGGCCATGTGTGTCACAGGTCATTTAAAACAAATTAACTCTGTTTACCATTGAGCAGCATGTAATTACACAAAATGAAAGTTGCTTTGCAGTCTTTGGTAATTGACAATATGTCCTTTACAACATAGCAATCAACTTCATAACACCATCAGCATTAAGCTTTCATGATCTATTGTTTTACTAAACCTAACCAAGTTTTTGTTGCTTGAAACAAAATTGGAATTTAAAAATGCAGTTTTGAAATTCCCAAAGTGCCGTGAGTGGTTAAAACATTCTAACATCAATAAGCACGCATGTAGAAATAAACAGAAACATATTGTTGGTTCAGAAACACACATTATGTTGATATGAAGCTTGTTTTTGGTCCATAAATTGAGATTGAACGTATCAAGAATGATGTATGCATAGTTTACAGATATGTACAATGCCAACATTTTATTCCGGTGACTAAGTTGCGACACATTATTTTGTTGTTAGCTAGTATAGCTGTATTCTCCACAGATAGTTTGGAGGCAGCTAATCAAATAAAGAGCCAGAAGAGCTGACATCACATGCACAAGATAAAAAACATGTTCCCGACACAAACTGTTTGACTGAAAATAAAGGTCATTTTCCTTTTACGCAGCTCTGAATTAGAGATGTGCTTAAAGCCTTAAAGGTTTATCTGTACACCTCTTTGTTACATTTACCCCGGATGCCTTGAAAACATCCACCTTCCACCACTTCATCAAATGGAGCCTTGAACATTTGGGAAGATCAACTTCCCTGAAGTACTGAAGCCGTGAGTGTAAATGTTTGAAGAAGAGATAAGTAGCCTAGCATCTCTGTAGTGCCTGGGCCTCGTCCTCTCCTCAGGGAATTGGGGATTTGGCAGGTTTCCCTCATCTTAGTGGAGCTGGCCTTGTCTTTTCTCTTTTTTTTCTTTTCTTTATGCCGCTGGTAAACCTGTTGGCCCCTTTTTACCGCTGTCCTTCTACCTCAGAGTACTCAGAGCAGTGAAGCTGGAAAAGCCATTTAGGACGGATATCAGATGATGTGTAATTTGGGCTTAAAATAACATGTACGCAGCGTGTGAGTCTGAAGGCTTGACTTATTTCCTGGAGGGTTTAAGTGGCCTCGTTTCACTCAGTTGGTAAAAATCTGACTAACATACACATTTGTACAGGCAGGTTAATAAACACAGCCACACACACACACACACACACTCACACACGCACACTCACTCAGGAAGACATCCCACACACAAATACACACATCTGCAGAGAGGGTAAACAGTCATGCTCCCTCTCTCTCTCTCTCTCTCTCTCTGCTAATATTTACCCATGTTAGCCCCTTAAGTAACAGCTTCTCCTGCATTCACTCAGACTGTGATGTGTGTGCGCAGATACACAAATGCAACCAAATTTATGATAATTGACAATTTAAGACCTTTGCGCGTGATTGTTTGTATATGGTCTTGTAGATTATATGCAGGTGTTTCTGTACAGAGTGAAAATATGCACAGTATTAAAAAATATAGTTGACATATCTACTAATTAACTTTACTGAAAATGTAAGTCACAAGGTAATTAGCAACGTATCCTCATGCAATAGTTCGCATATCTCAAAAAATGTGTCCTCAATTTTGGTGCGCTGTCCTACAATTGTCCAGCAACACGTATCAATTTACGCTTGTTACATGAATACAGTCTTTTCAAAATAAACTTTCGTCTTTACAGGAAACTACTTGGTTAGGCTTAGGCAACAAAAATACTTGGTTAGGTTAAGGAAAAAGACGGTGGTTTAGGTTTTAGTAAGTACAGAAGTTACGTGACAAATAAGTACATTTCTGGATTAAAATAACGACGGAAGTGGCGTTACTTGAGTAAGTACAGAAAGAAAATAATGTTTGGGTTAAAATAACTTTCGGTGGTGGTGTCACTTAAGTAATTGAGGAAATAAGTCAACGGTTGCGTTAAAATAACAACAGAAGTGGTATAACTTGAGTACAAATGTTATGTGACGAATAACTCAACATTGACTTCTGGCTTCACAGGAGACACGAACAGCAATCTTCTGGGTGAAAGTCCTGTGTTTTTGGACCGACCCCCCTGACCTCCCCTCTACGCTGAAGTTGTTACATGTTACAAAACATACAAATAGATTTTGTGGGATATATGCAAATCACAGTGCATTACTTTTCGAAGGTATATCTACGAGCAGTGCATGAGAACAGCCTGACCCTTAACATTTCTTTGTCGATGTTTCTGTGTCAGCGTAACATATAATATTAGATTTTGTGAATTTCTCCCATTCCACCTTCAACATATGTGAAGGGTGTTGGCTGCTTTCTGAAGGCAGTGTACATACATGCGTTTGTACCTGCAGGATCGACACATTCCACACAAAGGTGATGAGGCAACCTTGACCCAGACGAAGCCCGGCAACAGCCTCCACCCACCCAGTCGACCCACCCACGCCCATTGTCAACCCAAATCCTTCAGTCCACACACGCACACATCAACAGGCTCACAGTAAACTGAGAGCGGCCCGGCTTCCCTCAAACAGACAGACGTGAATTATTGGGGTGAATGTGGGTCGATGTGGGAGTGAGGGAGGAGGAGGAGGAGGAGGAGGAGGAGGTTGGACAGTCTAAAGATAAAAAGGTGGCTGTGAGAAAGGAGAAGAAGAACAGAGACGGAGGGGTGAAATAAGCGACAGACCGACAATCAGTCAGACATAAACAAGAAAATAATCAGTTAGATTTCCTAAGCTTAAGTTAAGCATTACACATAATTCAGTGTCTGTTGTTGTCAGTAAAACCTGGAACAATAATGAACTACCGCTTTTGATGATATTGATATTATGTGTACTATATATTATATTATATTCATCGTGGATGATTTAGATTGTTTGCACATTGTTTATGTTTCCACAAACCATGGATACGGTGAATGTTGATATTTTTTCTATACATCAATAATATGTAGCACTACAATGCCTGCACTTCTACTACATCGAATCTGTATTTCCACTGGATGCTACTGTCTCACAGTAAATGATTATATCACAAGAGAAGACGAAGCATGCATTTTATAACAGTCCAGTTATCTCTGGAATAGCTCTACACCTACTGAATGGCATTCCTGAAGCGCTGGAAGTGCAGCCCCCCGTACAAACTCCAGGTATGTCACTCAGCGATGATAAAGCACGCACCGGAGCGTAATTAACCTTATCTCACCTCAAATAGGTCTGACAACAGGTGCGTTTAGTACGGTGGTTGACATGGATTGCAGCTACAAGAGCCCTCATTTGTGAGATAGTGCTGTCAAAGGCTAACCAATCAGAGGAGAGATGGCTGTGAATGTTCAGACACCCATAAAAATGTCAATCTGTACGGCCGACTAATGGCATTTAGTCTGCAAATGAGGGCGGTAGTTTTATCTGTTTACAGTCCAACTCTGCCATTTTCAGGTCCTGCTTTAAACTAACTCCTGCTTTAAACTAACTCCTGCTTTAAACTTGCCTTGTAAAGACAAGACAAATTGATTGTTTAAATTATATGATTTGGCCAGAAATGGTGCATTTTTCCAATCCAGTCACCAGAATAACATTTTGGCCACTGGAAGTTTCTGCAAAATACCGACACGTTGAAGCAACAATACGTTTCATATCACCATTTCTACATACGTGTATATCAACGTGACACTGTTTGTTTAGTAAACAAAACTTCTTGGTGAGGTTTAGTATCTTTTGGGTTAAAATAAGTAATCTATCCCGCTTTTGGTTTCACACGGGACACGAACAACTATGTTTTAGTTGAAGTAGTAGTTTTGTTTGGGAATGGAATGTTTAGGAGACCAGGCAGATTTTTACCATTGTAGAAAGTGAATGGAATGAATTAACTGTTGAGAATGTCGTGTCTTTCTATCAGTTGCCAAGATTGACAATTCTGCGGGTAAAGACCCCGTCAGCAGGGATTCATTCCTAGTCAATCACCTGTAGCACACTGCCAATGGCTCTGTTCCAAGGGGAAGCTTGATGTATTGGTCTCAACAGTTTTCCCCCAAACGCTCTGCTCCTTTTTGGCGGACTTTTTTGTTGTTGTTGTTGCAGTGTGAAGAACAGAATTCGGCCCCTGAACTCCACTCTGACAGGTCACAGACGTTGACGCAGCGAGACACTCCTTCCCTTTCTGTCAAAGAGCCTCGAGCGCTTATGGCACAGACGCTCCAGATTTAGAGACACAACCCTAAATACATAAAGCTTTTTAAACCGCACGGCGCGCAAACATCTCGTCCTGTCCAGACAACAACCCACTAATCTCGGCAGAGCTGAAGGTAACTGTTTAGTTACCATGGTAAGGCTGTGTGTTGTGGCGCTCCACGGTTAGGGCGGCATGAAGACTGTCAGGATTTAAATAACTGTTTACATTGCAGGAAATAGATGAATACTATTTGACACGGGCCGTTAAAATGATGTAGGCTCAGAGCTTTCTGGGCCCTTTACGGATGACAGACGCTGCAGAAGCCATCTGGAAGGTGAGCTGACCATTATACGGTGTGTTCCTATGGTGAGCCGTACGGTAAGAGATGAATCTGTTCTACTCACTGAGCGCCAGCTTTTGCATCTGTCGCTGAACGCACAATTGAAGGCACCACCATGTCTTCTGTGCCTTTGCCAGCGATGCAGTGGGCTTTCGTTTTCAAGTGTGTCTTAGAAAATAAACACGTAGATTTCACTTCTGCAGGCAAGTGGTTACATTTTTTCCATTGACTCCGACTCTTTATTTTCTTTCAAGCAAAAGCTTGACGAGAGTAAGTCGTTTTATGATGCCTTATCAAAAGTAGTGTTTCTAAAACATGAGCCATTCTGCTCAACTCTTCAGGTGTTCAGTGAAACGGGACCGGCAGTTGACTGGCAGTTGTAGACAAGGCTTGGATGGCACAACACTCATCAACTGCATCAACACATATCTGGTTCTTTAATTTAAAGACTCAAAGTAAAAAATAAAGAGGTTAAAAGTAAAGAGGAAAGACAATTATGACTCCCAAAATTGATTTTGGTACAACATTTCCAATCAAAGAGTTTAAAATGTGGTTGCATATGCTGCACAGCTCTGATTTGTACCCCTTACTCTTATTATTTGGATTATTTCCATTTTGCAACAGCAGCAGAGGCTCATCGTATCCAAATAAAACCATCTACTATACCAAACAGAAAGGACGTGAAACAATGTTGAAGTTAAACTGACGGCCGTAACATAACCCTATGGAATTGTTGAGTTGTCCAGTAGACACTGAGGGAATAACGCTGATATGCTTTCTTGCTGAAAGTTAGAAGAGAAGACTGGTTTGTGGTAAAGACTCAAGTTTGGCATTTTGTCCGTCACCATCTTGGTTTTGTGGAACTTGAAGTGACACAAGAGGGTTTAGCTATAAGAACAACCGAATGCTGAACTCCCAGACCAGACAAGGCTGTGGTAGTGACCTGTCAATCACCGTGTAGCCCCGCCCTAAAGCATGCCCTGCTTTATTGGCTGTTTGACTCTAAATGGACCATAATTTACTATATGTATTGAAAACACTTAAGAACCAGAGGTTGCCGCCTGATCTGCACTGTAAATGTGAAGCCTCAGTCCAAAGCTGGTTAGCTTAGCTTAGCACAAAGACTGGAAACAGGCTCTGCCCAAATGCAACTAAATCTCCAAACGAACACCCCTAAAGAACTTTAATTACCACATTTGATCCAAGTTATTTAATCCAAAACCTGAGTGTAAAAACAACAGGTTGTATTTTTTCAGAGGGTTATTAGCTGGAATATTTCTTGGCCAGGTGCAGTGACTTGCTGAAGTGATGTTGTTGTCGTCAGGTTGACAGGCAAGGAAGTATTCCTTTAAGAGAACATAATCAAAAGTCAACTTTTATGTTATATAAATACTTTATGGAGTACACATTTAATTTTTGAGACACTTGTGCTTATGGTCTCTCCACATTATCGGGGGACTTGTAAGTAAATGTGAGATTGTAGGGTGGACTTTTCAGTGGCTTTGTAGTAATCCCACTGGCTAGCTGCCGTGGCTCTGGCGTGGAGCTTGGAGCGCGGCGTTGGGTTTCGCCGGCGGGTCTTTTTGACCGGGCTCACTGGGGATGAGTGGAGATCCTGAGCGCTGCAGAGGCACTTATGAAGGACGCACATTGTTGCCAGCCCTGGGGAGAAAACTGAGCAGTCTGGCAACACAGGCGGAATTTCCTACTGCGATGTTATCTCACACAAGACATTTAGCTTCAGCCAAAGGAAGGAGGGGGACAGGGAGGGAGAGGGTAGGGAGAGAGGGGGAGAGGGAAAGATGTAGGGGGGAGAAAGGTGAACAACTAAGGCAGATGCAGAAGAGGAGATGAGGATGATGGGAAAAGGGAAATAGGTGTGAATGAGTGAAATTGTATAGAGTCATGCAAGTTATCGGAGGTAAACTCTTTCATTTGTGATAAATTCAAACCCTTGAATCATTAATTTAGTTCTCTTATTACTAAGAACCGTTTTGTTATCCTGTGCAACACTTGAAGGAATTACAAACACAACACTGCGCTGAGGGCCTCATACCTAAATGATATATTAAATCTCCAATAAGTACTCATATGAACAGTGCGGTAGCAGCAGCCAAATCGGACCAGCAAAGAGTAAAAGAAGTTCTGAGAACATGTCCACTGTGGCATCAACACTATATGGGAGGACCTTTGAACCAGTATTAGAAGGTTAACAACGCTTTATTCTTATGACCTTCGTACTGTTAGATTTCATCAGGCGAGTCTATTGGCTCGAAGCAGTTTGAATCTCGTGTACTTCAGTAACCTCTTGAATGCGTATGTGTGAGAAAATCCAACATGTTTTCAAGGTGGAGCACTTTACCGAATGTGAGGTTTTTCTTCCAGTAAATGACAGCGGACTATCCAGCAGATCACACATTAAAATACCACAGCATCTGACACAGTATTAGCTGCTGAGACTACAGTGTGTTAGCAGCCAAAGGTGGTGTTAATATAACATCCACTGATTTAAGATTAACTCAGTTTTGCAATGTGGTTTGAATTGTAAGCGGCGTGTTAGACATCTGACTGAACCTCCTCTGAGGCAGAACCATGTGTCTGAAGGTGTAAACTACAATGAACCCACATTTACGAGGGAATATTTGTTTCCCCGACAGTCAATTATAGAGTGTGAATATGTCTGCCAAGAACTCAGGTTTATTATAACGAACAATATTGTTATGAATTTCTTTTTTAGTTTTAGAATGAACTTCTATGTAGACATTTATGCAAAGTAGTCCATGTTTATACTAACGGCTTATATGAGCTCAATGTTGCATTGAGGATGTAGAAATGATAATAAAAAAACACCTCATAAAAGCACTAGGAGCACACAGCGTAATAAAAACGTCCACAGGATTCAAATATTATCCGTCTTATCTTACAGATTGCGAAAACAAAGTGTCAATGCCACATAATAAAGTGTCTGGACTGCTTGGATTGCAGGAGACATGGGGGAAGACTGGTAAATGTTTGACTCTTGTTGAACATGGGACACTCTGTGCAGCTATAATAGCTGATCGCTCGCTGGGATTTAAAGATTTAAAATGCTGGATAATGATTACCAAAGGGCAATCTGTCCTGAACTCTTTCAGACTGTGGCTTTAAGTCAGGAGATAGTTTCCTTTGTGTTAGTGTTTCTATCGTGGATGGAATCCAATCTCAAGTGTTGCAATTTCTTCGGGAAAACACTCGACTGTCTGTTGCAAAGATTTGATTTGTTCTTCAATGTTTTGTTTTATAAGATAAAGTGTCAGTCACGCTTTTCAGCTGGTGAACGCTACATTTTGGAAGTGTTTACTGTGCTCCTGTTGTGAAGAGGCTGCTGGAGCCAAAGTGACAGTGAGTGATGTGTGACAGTCACATTGTGTGATGTGGAGGCCTACTGCATCTGCCTGCTTAAAGGACATCACTCTCAGTCAGAGGGAAGATTGATCCTCAGACTTCTCCAGGCCCCTTCTTCGCTGCTGTCAGATCAAAACTTCTGTATCCCCATGAAGCTGAGCAAGGAGAAATCATGAAACGCACTCTTATTTTATTAAATTGACTGTCTGATTTTTGAAAGTGCATCAGAGGGTTTGCACGGGGTTCGTGGTTCAGCTGCACAGGATCAATCAGTTTGCAGAAAGTAAAAAACATACAAACTCATCACTAGAATAACATAATTCATCTGACAGCCGACACCCATGGATGGATTACTGAAAAGGCCTACCGGGCACAGGCCTAGGGGCCCGTAGGGGCCCGTAGTGTTTGTATTATTGTATTGATATGTTGTTTTAATTTTGGTCTTACTATTTGGCCGTCTGTTGTTATATTGCCTTGTATCCTGCTTTGCTTTGTCTGTCAAAGCACTTTGTCAACCTGTTTCAAGGTGCTGTATAAATAGGTCATTATTATTATTATTATTATTATTATTATTATTATTATTATTATTATTAGTATTAATACAAAGACACACAGGGTCATAACAATGAAAACGGGAAAAACTACGACTCAAATCAACTTCAAAAAGACTCAAATTACTAAAAAGAGACACAAAACAACCACAAAGAGACACACAATGTCATGCAGACTTGTTAATATCAGATACCAGTACTTATAGGAATCCATAAATTGGAGTTCTGATCCATCCAGGGAGGAAATTTCAAAAGGACAGGCAGATTGTCGTGTCAGTTGAAAACCCTACATTTTGTTTTGGTCGTGTTTAAGAGAAGGTGAAGAGTTGGAGAAAGCATGTTGGATATTATTGAAGCTGTGCTGCAGGGGAGTCAGGGGGTGGTGTTCAGGGAGGAGCTAGAAGTGTACAAGATGGTATCGTTGGCATACAAGTGGATGTGAGAGCCCCCTGCAGCATGAGGGGGTTAATGTAGATTTAAAATAAGGTTGGACCTAGAATGGACCCCTGAGGAACACCCTTGGACAAGGACAGAGGGTCAGATAGGTAACACTCAGCTCTCACAGATTGTGCACGCCCAGAAAAATAGCTGTTGAACCAAGCCAGACCACCTTCTGGAAGACCTCTGTCCATGAGCCTGTCAAACATAGCCACACAGAAGAGAGGGGTGACAGCAGCCGATTTCCAGCCTTGGGGAAATACACAGGTCTACAAGGAGAGGTTGAACAGATAAGTGATGGGGGCTGCGATAATATGAGCTGCTAACTTCAGGAAGAAAGGGTCGAGAGTATCCGATCCAGCTGAAGTATGAGGATCCAGTTGGAGCAGCTCCCTGAGCAACTCAAACTCCTGTACTGACTGGAAGGAGAAGTGGAGATTACTTGGAGGGAGGGGTTTAACGCTTGGCGCTGAGTCAGCAGGGTTGAAGGTAGGAGAAGGCGTAGCAGCTACAAAGGCATGACCAGCCTCAACAAAGTGTTTGTTGAGATAGTTTACCATTCTGGCTTTATCTGAAATAACGATGTCATCTGCTTTGATTGCAGTCGGTTTGAGGTGCAACTTCACAAATATAAAACTTTAATTGAGCTTCTATTTTCAAACATTTTGCTGTCCAAGGATGTGTGGACTCTTTTATTCCAGCTGCAGATATGAACTCAAGCCTGAGGGTTTAACATTGAAGCTGGTGTTAGAAGCTCACTATAGTTTGAATCAGAATACGTGAGTGGAGTAGCAGCAACCTCCAGCATTCCCACTCCACTCCTCTCTACACACTTTCACTTTGTTATCAGTTATTATCATCATCTTTCTGACAATATTGTTTACGTTTGAATTATATGGTTTTTTTCAGGAAACGTTTAATTTACAAAATCACAAACAGCATCATAAAACAAAGTCAAGTAACAGAATAACGCTGGTTTAATGCATAAACTGTGGAATTAATAAGTGCAGAAATACAATCAAATCAAACACTTAACTGTCGGTAAATCTATGGATTAACCATAGTGTAGATAAATATGAATTTGTTTGTTTCCACTTTTGTGTTTGACTCTTTTGTAGCCGCTCAGTGCTGCTCCTGGGTATGAATATGTAGCTGAATGAGGGAAATCAGGGCAATGAAAAAAGCACAAGGGAATCTTTTTTTCCTGGATTAATAAGGGAAGGTTGAAAAGCAACTCCAGGAAATATGCGCTGCTTTGTGAAACATCCGCGTTTGACACATGACCTGTCAATCTAAGTCACAGTTGGACCTGATTAAGCTGATGAAACCAACAGAGAGCCACTTGAAACTGACAGAGACGCATTCCACTTTGTACGTGTCAGACGCTGTTGTTCCAGCAGCAACAGGCTGACAGTGATATGAAGGCAGACTCCAAAAATAAACTCATCTCAACAGGTCTTTGATACTCACTCTTTAAAAAAAAAGAAATCTGTCAATGAGGTGAGATGAGTTCACTTCTTTCCAGTGCAAATGAACTTAAATCGAGAATGGTGTTGCATCTTGTGGCGTCATCTTGACACCTGAGCACCTGATCTGAATATTTCTGACATTTGTAGGAGGGGAAACTATTTATTTCTTTTAACTAATATGATTAATTTGGTTAAACTGATTAGTTTTAACATGTGCGTCATTCTCAAACCCAACTACTGTGCTTAAAACAACGGTATTAATGACATATTATATTACAATGAACTAAATCACTACAAAAACATACATACCATTAGGAATACATTCATTCTTTCACATTTATAAATGTAAAGAGAAATTCTCAACCTGTCCAACTCCTTTTGTCTAAATTGGGTAAAACTGAAATTCAGGTAAAACATACAAAAATTTGGAAACTAAGTTTAAATCAACACTATGAACATTCTCAGTAAAGGGAATACAACCATTGCTTAACCTTTTGTTGAAGCCTACAACTTGCTTGTTGTGTCTTTTTTTAATCGTTTCCGAATTAATGCTAACTCGTGGAATGGCATGAACCATTGTTTAGGTCAGGATAACGCATTTATTTTGTACTGGCTGCGTACATTGCAGTCCGTACAGACTACATGGCGTGAAATGCAAGAAAAAGCAAGAATGGTGTTGTTATTGTACGCGAAATTACTGCATATTGCATTTGGTGAGAGCGGGCTGGTTTAAATCAATGAAACAACAAATCCAAAATATCAAGTATTGCACTAGTTTGCCTCCAGGCCTTGTGTTCAGATCATGATGACTACGTTGTTATAGTCGTAAAGCTCAGGGTATCTAGCAACAGACACCAAATCAGTTACAGGTCAGATGTCTTTGCAGCACGACCTCAGTTTGAACAGTCATATCGGAATTTTACGTCACCGTCGATCAACATTCAACAGGATTCTGCACTGTGAAGCCATCCACATCACAATCCCACCATTCCTGGCTCTGACTGCACGTCCGTACAGAAGTAGCAGTGTGAACGTAGCCGTAGAGATTCTTCAACGATGAAACCTGTCTGACCTAAGGATCTATCTTTGTTTCCTTTGGGGCACCATCTGATTATTTAGCGCCAAATTGTAGCCTGTATATAAGTATAGAAGTATAGTATAGAAGCTGTGCTAATGCTTTATCATACTTTTGTGTATAGATTAGTCTTCTCCCATGTTTTGAGTCAGACTATTATGTTGGCATTGCTGAGAAAAACTCAATGTAACAGTACCAATAAGGACTTGTTCAAATAAAACTAGCAAACACGTGATTTTTCTTCCATCTTCGACAGAGTTGATGCTGCCTTTACCTCCGGACGCCTCTCTGGTAGCTCATAATTTGGGTGATCTAGTCATTTCAGCTTAAACTCTGCTGCAGCACTCATTGCAACGTGAATGGATACTTGTTGCCGTGTGTCTGAGTGAAGAGGCCCAGTCCTGGTCGACTTAGCCGTGTGACATGCGATAGGGTCCAAATCCAAAGTGGAATGGCTGCAGGCTTCAACCTGCGCTTAAGAGGGTCACTGCCGAACAAAGGGGGTTCAGTCAGTAGCTGAGAGGCTGCACACTACTGAAAGGAACATGGGGCCAAGGCAGTGTGTGTGTGTGTGTGTGTGAGAGCATGTTGGAGTTTTAATTCAACAAACGTTTCAAGGAGAGAAATGTGTGTCTCATTTGTCTTAAATGACTCACTTCCTCTACTTCTTTTCCTCACGTCTCAGATCCTCCATCCTAAGACATTAGGAAGCGATGTGAGGAAAGAGGAATCCAGGAAATACGTGTTTAGTGAAATGAGCCGTCCTTCCCTCTAAAGCGCCGTCAGAGGCCACGTGACTTTCTGAGGACGGCTGCACCGCTGAGTTCAGCTGCTCCGTGGCGTCCTTTTGCTGTGATGTACTGCAAAAAGTAATAACCAGGGTGAATATTTACAAGAAAGGCATGTGACAACAATCAAAATCTAAAGGTTGCTTTTTCAGACCAATGTGGTTTTTGTTCTTCAACAGAGAAAAAATCTAATTGGAAGAACAAGAAGAGTTGGTTCTGTGACAGGACTTGCTTTGTAATTGTCTGTTTCACAGTGCACTCCAGATCGGTCTCGTGACCGTATATTATCACTAAATTGCCTGTGCATGGTCAGATTTATTTGTCAACATAATTACTGTGATTAGACAAAAAACTTCCTGCCTCAAATGCAACGAATAAAGTTGAATAGAGTTGATTTGTTTTGTTTGTTTATGCTCATAGAAAACAAAGGAACATTCCCACACAGGAAATTCAGATCTGCAATGCCTTTAGATTATTTTAAGACATTTTCTCACAGTACACTTATAAATACACACACATACAGTACATACAAGAGGTGAAGGCAGAAGAATTCCTGTGTTTTATGAATTTGAGGAGTTCTTCTGTTCCACATTGTATTGTCTGTCAAGCAGTGTGGGACTCGCACAGGTCTGGTATTGGTTCTGCCTCGCCCTACCATGGTCTTGGTCTAGACTTGATCCCAGTTTAGGTGGTTTTGACGATAAAACTGGTTCCTAGTTTATCAAAATGATTTTGTGCATATGAGACGTCCTTTACTTTAATCTGACTGCATTCAGCTCAGACTTGTGGCGTGTCGACAGTGATGTGGAAATGTGACCGGTCAGACTGCTGTTGTCTTCTACCTGAAAGTGACCAGTGTGCTTTTTCTTCAGGCCAGACGCGTTAAATTGCCATCGAATAAACGTAAATTTACGGGGGGGGGGGGGGGGAGTGGGAGGTGCTGCTCTCTGCAGGGAGTGACAGTGTGTGGGCTTACATTTTGATAACAGGCGCAGGTGTTTTGAAGCACATCATACGCTGGCTGCTAATGAAAGACAATCAAGAGAATATGACATCAAATCGGATGCATCCATTGCTCTCTTGTGTTTTGCCCTCAATGCTGCATTTACTGTCAATCTGGTTTCTTTGTCCTTAATTTTTTACACAGAAAGTCACTTGTTTTTTTTATAAATTTCTACTCCTCACGAACTATTAATTCTGGGCCATTATAGTGTTGAAAGTTAGTGTGTGTGTGTGTTTTTCTGTGTGTAGGTGTGTGTGTGTGCGTGCCAAACATGCGCTGACATTTTTGTCTGGTTGTTTAGCCAGGAGCAAGAAGTGTGACTGAGATTTTCATAGATTAAATTCTTGCTGAAAGACAAAGATTTTTGTTATGCGCTGCTTTCTGTCCACGAGTGCATCTTCAGAAAATCAATTCAGAAATCTTCAAAAGCCTTTCCATCTTTCTTATTTATTCTATGTCTGTCGGGTCACACCTGCCACCTCTCCTGCTGGCTGAGTATTGTACCAGCCCGCACACTGAATTCCTTTCAAGACTGCAGCGTTTCTCAAGAGAATTGATTGACGTGTCGTCTTTTATTCGGTTAGTAATATCTGTTGTCTCAGATGTTCCTTGTCTGTGAGCATCACACCGAGGCTCAGCTTTCGTAGTAAACTCCCCTTTTCCATGAGAACGCCTCAGAATCCCCCAGACATGACGGCTCGAAACAATATCTGTATTATTCTCGAGGAATAATACAGTAAATGTCCCCGTACAGTCGAGGGCTGTCTGCAAATGGTGCCTTTCTCCTCCTTTTATTGCAGCTCTTTCCAAATCCAAACTCTTGTAGTCCCTGTTATGTGGCTTCCCACGCAAGTTTTGGCAGAAAGGCTCGTCAAATCGAGCAATATTTCACCTCTTGAAGCCAAACGTGAAGTGCCAAACCTGCGAAAACACAGCGGGACTGCCTCGGCTTTTCGCTCCGCACTGGCAGACATCATTCAATGTCAGGCCGTTTCCCACGCCAAACAGGCTTAGAAAGCGAAAAAGAAAGTCCTGTCAAGTTTTCCCACTTGGGTTTGTTCTGTTTTTCTTTCTGCTTCTGTGTTTTTTCACCTCGGTATCTATTTGTCCCCTCTTCTCTTCTCCTTTTCCCTCCTCCACCTCCTCCCCTCTCCTCCTTCTTTGCACGTCTAACATGTCATTCTTCGTCTTTTGTACCTACAGGCCTTTTTTCCCTATTGAACTCCCCGCCCCCTCCACTCCTTTGGCTCTCCCTTTCCCTCTCAAGGGCCTAATTATGAGCCGGCATTAAATAAAAACATTTATATTTCTCCAAAAAAAAGGGCTTCTCTCTGTGCTTTTCCTGGACAATGAGGACTTGTGATTTCCCCCCCCCCTCTCTCTGTCTCTTTTTCCGCTGAGTGGCCATTCACTGGGGGTCTTTGTCTCTCTTTGTGATTGGCTCGCTGCAGGACTCCTAGGGGGCAGTAATTGTGTCTCATTAAGTCTTACAGTAGTCGTGAGGGGAGTGTAGCGGGGTGGGAAGTGAGGGGGGAGTTCGCCACACAAGGCCCCCGCAATTAGAAATCCCAGAGAGCTTGAATGGGAGCCCTAATCAGGCCACAATGGCTGGGGCTCCCTGCCTATTAGGCCAAAAAGGAAGTGTTGCCATTGTCCAAACACACACACACACACACACACACACACACACACACACACACACACA
>NW_022280084.1:1059689-1088021 GCF_004355925.1 Anarrhichthys ocellatus | reverse complement strand
ACACACACACACACACACACACACACACACACACACACACACACACACACACACACCAGGAATGCATGCAGCACAGCAGGGATGGATGTAGCTGTGTGGTGGCGTCATCCCAGAGGCCAATTTGGAAAGATTGGCCGACTTAAAAGAGCTTTTCACTGTCTCAGTCACGACACACACACATTCATGCACTCAAAGTCATGCACACACACACACACACAAACATAGAGGTGCACGCGCAAACACACACTTTTTTTCCATCCATATTGAAGCAAAAAAAGGGTTCTCATTAGCGATGTTCAGGACAAGCCGGGAGTTTGCTCTCTGTTTGCTCATTTGTCGCTCTGTGATTCCTCCCGCGCCGCAATTTCACCATTTTTGTGGGCAAAAAAAAAAAACGTTTTCCTGCAAGAAACATATCTCAGTTCCTCGGTGAAGCAGCAGCAGGGTATTACAATCAGCATGCCGCGTCTGTGGCGGGTACATAAATAACCCATGCAACTCGTCTCTGAGGAAATTCGGTAAATTTCAGTGTCTGTGAAATAAATAAAAACAACATACAAATAATGATATTCCACCACCATCTGTCTCTAAAAGGGAAATGCATTGAAAAGTGAAAACTTTGCAAAGCCTTCCTCTTTTTTTATCTCATAATAGGAGCAGAAAGTGGGTCTCTTTTCCTCCGTTTATCTGTGTAGCGTTCCCAGGAGAAACAGTGGCTACCCCTCCTTATCTTTGTTACCGCCGAGTGCTGCAGTGGATTATGAAGTGGATTATGCAAATGCCTCACAATATATTCATATTAACAAAAGGTTGAGGTTCATGCGCCCGTGCCCGGAATTTATGAATACGCATATAATAAAAAAAAAGAAAAAAACCTGAATTGGCTGGAATGTTTTATCATTTAATGGAAATTAACTCGGTTCACAGTATTGTGCCATGTTTTGGCTCATTTGTTAATTTGTTGAATTAGCTGCATCTATAAAGCAGAGTGATATCCAATTCAGCCCATTGTTTTAATTCTTTTTTGGGGTGTTTTAGTGGAGCTGAATAACTGATATGCCTGTAGGTATTATGAGTGTATAATTGTGTGGATTTTTCCCCCTACTCTTCACTCTATTGTGACAGAAGAATGGATTCTCTGTTGCATTGTTGGATATCGATCCACATGTGGAATCATCTCCAATTCATTATTTTTACCACTTTTAACTGCAGGGATCAAAGTATGCATGGCCACGAAATCCCACCTTTCTTTCTTTTGTTTTGTTGGTGCGCTGGTGTGTCTGTCAAGCTGAAAAGAAAACCCTTCAAACATCCACGTTTTGCCTCGGAGCTGCTCTGGATCCACTCAGGGCTAAGCCGTACAGGGAGCTTCCGGGTGGTTCCTTGACTGAAGAAAAGAAAAATGAAGGTCATACAACAACTAATCTGTTTTACATTCAGCATATGCAAACTCAATTTGCAGCTCATCTTCTCGACGGACAACCTGGAAAGATTGGCAGCACAGTGAGCCTTGATTTGCAGGTCAAAAGATGTTGGGATGTTAAAACTGGACTGAATTTGTCTAAAAAGTGAACGTTTTTGAGATGTTTAGGTTACATATGATCTGTTTTTGACAACAGTTTTCCAACATGCAGTAGAGAGTCGGCTTCAAATTAAGATAAACAACATTTGCATGTAACTGTAATATGTAATATTTGATGTTTTGACCGGAGAATAACAAAATCAATATTCAGCCAGAGTGAAGTTTTGCAAACGTTTGAGTTCTCTCGATACAAAAGCATTGCTGGCCAGTTATGAATGATAACATAATACGAGGCCAAGATCATAGAGATGTGTCAGAAACAATAAGAAAACTGACTCATACATAGTGATGCAATCAAGAAAAGTACAGTTAACCCAGGTATGATTCATCCGAGGACCGATCAGCAAAACCTAGTTTCTCCAGAAGGAACGGGCAATATGAGATACAATAGTAAACTGCATGTACTGTCGAATGCTGAGATTACAAACATCAAGTCATCTGTGCTTCTGGATCAAAGTAGTTAATCACAACTCTGACATTCATAAAGATAAAGGCTGCAGGTTAAAGTTCGAACCGCAGACTGGCCGCGAAAATCTGGGTGTGGAAAGTCAACAGGAAATGCCGTCTCCTCCTTCAGGGGGAGTGGCTGTTGCAATGTTTCAGCAAGGCCTTCTAATGTCAGCCAAGGAAAACATAAAACAGCTTAAGCTGTATAACTTTACATGACGGCAGCAAGAAGTAACTTTAAAGCTGCTTTTATCAACATTTTTAACGATAGATCAAAGGAGTATGTGTAATGTGCAAAGGGTAGTGTGAATGTCAGAGAATATTACAGTAATACAACCGCCCTTAGAAGACTCTTAATTAATGTACATAACAAGCATAAACTCAACGTTTATTTTTGGTTTCACACTGGACACGGAACGTGGACTTCTGGGTGAAAGTCCTGTGTTTGCTTGACCCACCATTAGTGAACTTTCTTGCTTGTTACGATCATTAATGGTCGCTCCGTATACTATGTAACTTGCTCTGCACGTCGCTAGTTGTTCTACGTCACCTGTATTGAACGAATGCATAAGTGTCGACATTCCCCGTGTCCTTGGTTTGCGGAAACGTATAATGCAAAAAAACACATTCCTGGCGATTAGGCTGAAGTTAGAGCAGATTGTTCCCTCACGAGTTGATGGAGACCAAAACAGAGCTAAAAACAGAACGAATATATGACTTACATTCTCAATGTACTCGACAGTCAATGCTCATGTTGCTCGTTGCGTGCTGGATGTGTAAAGTGGAAACTTACTTCAAATGTCAGTTACACAGAAATATATTAAAAGTTTGCTAGCCACCATTTAACTATTGATCACACCAGACCAAGTAAGGGTGTTGTGGTAAAACTCCTAAGTGTATTGGGTGAATTTTATTCCACTTTAAATTTGTAAAAACATAGAATGTGTTATTTATTCCTTTAAAAGTTATGTGTTCTCACTTTAAAGGCGACTGGACCTCTTGAGCACAGCCTGCTTTACATTCTGTTAAAATGTGGCCATTTCACTGGCACTCCCCTTCACAGAATCTGAACTCTGTGCACTCTTATCTCCTGCGAAGGTGTGCACGTTTATTAGCACCTCAACACAGGTGATGCTTTGAGCGGACTTCTCTTCAGTCCTTGTGTTTGGGTTTTTAATCCTGCACCTGTTGTTGTTGAGATGTGTTTTTTGGTTCCTTTGTACCGTCTTATCTGAGGGCATTCCTTTACTGAGCAGAAGTTTGCTGTCAAGGACACTTTAGCTACTTAACAACACACACTGGCCTTTTCAAATGCTACTTCACGTGTACTCTCAGTGGTCGTCCGCAAACTCTGTTTTGCTCACAGGCTCACTATCAGTGCCGGTCCCTCTGTATCGTTTTCCACGCTGAGAGCGATTCGCCCACAAATTTCATGACCTCATGTCAGATTACATTACAGCTCTGTGCGTTTCAGTGTGCTGGAGCTGAATGGCTGGCCAGCTGAACCAGTGTGGCTGGGCACTCTGTGTATTGGGGGAAGCGTGGTGAGTTTCATCCTCCTCTTTGGGTGGCAGCAGGGACGCATCTAGCGGCTAATTGGTGTTGTCGGCATTTTAAACACAATTAATGACAGTTCCTCGTCTTTCTGCTGACCTAATTGTCGGTGATAATTATTGTTTGGGACCTAATTTCCACAAATAATTAACAGATGTATGCTGACAAATAGGCCGACTTGTTTCTCTGCAAATCCCTGCACCATTGTGTTGTTAATTGGGCCGAATGTAAGCAGATACTCTAACGTGTTTTTCCCCCTCCTCACTGAATACAATCCTAATCTTCTGAATAAACAGCCCCAACTTCAGGAGGTGTGTTCCTCCTAAAGCCCAGATGGAGTTTCACATTGTTCGTCTAGTTAGGTGAAGTTAACAAAAAAAAGAAATGGATGGACAGTTTGTTTAATGAAGCCTTGCGTCAAAGCGCAATGATCCAACACAGAACATTAGAATAAAACATATAAGGACAATAAACTGCTTGTTTAAAAAACTTAAGTGCGAAAATTACGGGACAAATAAATCAACATTGGCTTCTGGTTTCACACGGGACACAAACAGCGGGTGAAACTACAGAACATACAAATTAGATTTTGAGGTAAATATACGAATTACAGTTCATTACCTCTTGTAGGCATACTGTAGCTATGATCAACGCCTACACAGTTTTAGTTTAAATAAAGAACAATAGTCTCGTTTCAGTGCTGATATATCAAGTCTTTTCCCACTAGTGTCAGATAGTGTTTTGTAGCTGCAGAAAAATATTAAGAGATAATCACACGAAACACACTGTTAGTACTTCTGACATTGCACAACATTATGACGTCTCAGTCCGAGCCATCTTTCCACCGAGCAGATTCCCAAGTCATGATAAAGGCATGAATCATGCTGGCGACGGCTATTTGTAAGGTGTTTCCCAGCCTGCCACACAAAGGGGGCTTAGCTGAGAGGCAGCGTGTTCTCAGGCATTGTCTCTAGGTCGGGACCACCCGTTCCCCCGCGCTGTCCCACTGTCACTCAAACAATACAACGCTACAACTCCTGCTTTGCTCACCAACCCCCATCCTATTTACTCAGCCAGCCCCTCCCTGCTCCCACCACCCACACTCTGGACGCCCGGGAGTGGTGACATGGTGTTTTTTTAGTGGTGAATGTGGGCTATTAGTCAACAGCTGGGCCTCGATCCATTCAGACGGTAAGTCAAGTCAAGTCAAGACACGGTGGCTTTGCACTAGCACGCTGCAACAGAGGGCAAAGGACATGAAGGTAGAACAACGGAACAAGACATTTTTACTTCAGCAAACGTCACACAAAAAGCTGGAAAAGCTTTATTATTTGTGACTATAGCTTTCTGTGTTGATAACCAATTTCAGTTTCAAATTTCCCCTTTATCTTTGTATTTTTTAAAATATTCACGTGAAGATGTCTAAAGGGGACATCTCGAGATCAACTTGTTAAGATTGAGATTAAACACTGTGCCAGTGCTGCAGTAACACCAGCTGCCTGTAGCCTTGGCTATACTCCCAAACAGACGTGTACACGAAAGCTAAGAACAGCTGCGGACACCACAGACGTGTAGCTGTGTACTGCTTGGAAGATGCGTTCCGCGAATAGCAGATTGCTACGTTATCATTTGTACTCTAGCGGTTGCACGGAATGGATGAAGCGTTGGAGGCATGGCCCACGGTGATACCTATGAAAGTTACTCAGTACCTGGGGTGCAAGATGTACCAAGACTGAGTCCTTACTGCAGCAGCCAGGGTCTGAAACCGTCGCTCTTTGCTGCATGCCGTCCCCTCTCTCCCTCCCCTTTCCAGTCAATCTGTCCTTTTTATCCAACAAAGACAAAATGGCAAAAATAAAAGAAAGTTGATCAGTCAGACAAAAAGGCTCAACTGCATTGTAAAACATTAACGCGTATCTTCCACATCCATGGGGCCAAGAGAGCAAGCGCACTAGCATTTCCTTTAACCCCGTCTCACTGAGTTATGCATTTCATAACTCTGGATTTGACTTTTAGGACATAAAGTAAGTCTCACGTGACCGACCCAGAGGTTGTAATTCCATGGTTTGGCCCCTACCTAAATTATCTTCAAAGCCCAGGGCGCTCTTCCGGGGGGGCATGGGATCTTTGCACAGAGCAGAAATACTCATATAGTCGTGTACACCAGTCTTCTATAGGTCAGTGGGTAGTGAGGAGGAAATCCAGAGGTTGGCTGGCTCGACACTGGCTGAAAGGAGGAGGTTTTTGTCGGGGAAGCTCTGACAGAGACTGTGCACAAACCTGCACTTGTATTGGCATGCATCCACCTTACAAAGTTTTTCCTGGGTGTCAGCGAGGAATTGCGTCATTACTTCAACCAGGCATGTAAGTGAAGTGAGTAATGTGCTGTAAATACAGAATGAAAACTAGACCCAGACTACAGCTGTTATATTGGTTGTATTTGACCGAATAAGCAGAGAGAACTTCAAATCAGTAAACTGCTGTTATAAATGTTTTATAAGCAGCATCTTTATATGTTTATATGACTTTTGTTCTGTGTTGTGTCAGATATGTCTTTACCCAGACAGCAGCAGGACAAGGCAGAGGCATTTTCTATCAGCACAGATATGTTACTGTCTTATAGTTTCCACAATCAGTGCTAGAAAGGAAGCCTTTTCATTGCTCAGCTGGTCGAGTGGAGGACTGTAGGAGAACAGAGCTGGGCCGCTATTAAGGTTGCTGGTTTAACTCTGGCTCGAAGGAAGAGAGTTGTCCTCTTTTGACGCCATTGTAGATGTCATGCATCATGTGGGGTAATCAAGCTAAAATACTCAATACATACACCTTGCACAAAATTCCCATCTGGGAGTCGAACATCTCAGCATCATTACAACAATGCATTTAAATGAAGTGGGTCATTTACTGACAGACCTGTTTTTTTTATTTCGTAATTTGTTAATGAATGTGCAAAACCCTTTTCTATGCATGTATATAATGTTTACATTGTTTTATAACACAGTGAAACCAAACTGTCGGGTTGCAGCTGTGTATTTGAATCAATCGATATGAAATCAGTATTCAGAAACAGCAGCTGATGGGGTTATTGAGAGCACGAGCGAGGTACACAGCCTCGTGGGTCCCCCGGGGGCCTCGTCTGAGTTTTTGGCCCCGGTCTCGTCCAATCAGACGCGCGCCCTGACTTTGTTGACTGCTGTCTCTCTGCAGGCTCAGGCATTAGCTGGCTCGAATAGCGCCTGGGGCTATGTTGACCGCTAGTCAGGCAGGAGTCAATATGGCTCCAGGCTAAGGCATCTGGGCAGAAAGCTACAGCTAGGTAGCCCAGCAGACATTTTGCATTGCATGTGAGGATTTAAGCCGCCGCTCTTTTCCAGAGCAACTTAATAATGAGTGACGCAGAACTTAAATCCCCATATCATTCACCGGACAGGCAGCAAAACAGTCCAAGTATGCAGTCCAAGCACCAAGCCATAAATGATCATAGATGACAGATACGTGCCACAACAGGAAACAGGAGCTGAGGTAGAAAGATGACGCTAATTTTGTGTGACTGGCCTTGGCTTCACTTACTCAACGAGGGAATAGCTGTCCTGACAGTGACCCGGTATGCAGAACTACTGTGCATAGAAGTATTTATTTGGCATATATTCCGATTGACAAGGCTGAAAATGTTTTGTCATATTGTTATTCAACAGTGAGCAACCTGTTGGCGGGAGGAAGGTCACGAGGAGGGTGTCTGCTGGGAGTTTGTCGTGCAGCGTCTTTCAAAAACACCAGAGTTGGACGTCTGCGCACATCACCTGAATAGTGATATACCTCAGACAATGAGTAGGGACACTTCCACTTCTACGTCCATCACAAATCCCAAAAGTGACAGGATGTAACCTTGTGAAATAGCAAATTCATTAGATGTGCGACTCCCTGAACTGAACAACAAATGTACCGGAATCTCCCCCCAGTGAGCGTTTGCAGGATTAAAAACACCTAGAAGTTTCAACAGCATTTCAATGACTGTAATTACATGTGTAGTAAAGACTTGCAACACACCTGCAACTCATTGGAAGAGGGGTTATTTGTAACTTGTGGCTGTGCAATTACATACAAAGATGCAAATAGATGCAAATTTGAGACACAAATACACGGAATTTGAAAACAAACATTTTAAAAGTTGTTTGCTTGTCGTCTTGCGGACAGACCTGACAAAGCATGAATTCAGACTTTTTTACAAACGGTGATGTAGTTATTCCGGCATCATTTGCTGCATTTATTGCAATAAAATCTCAGCAGAATCTGTTTAGTTTGGGTTCATACCTCAACAGTAAACCAGATGAATTTAGCCGACGTGTGACTTCAGTTTGGGTGTATGCAGTTTGGGGAAATTCATCAGCTGTTTGCGCCTCCGGATGATGTCATGAATCCAGACACAACAGCGTATCTTCAACTTCCACAACATGTGCAATGCTGCAAAAGTGGTTATTTTGGCCGTGATTGATGAAATGTCGGAGGCAAATGGAGCGAGTATTGCAAGGTGAAAGTCTGTGAACGCAGCATTAGACGTAATCTAAACCAAATTTAAAGCTAGGTGCATAGACATCCTTTGACAAGCAAATCACCACGACCAACCTCTCTGGGCCTCTTTTTCAAATGCCACCAACACGTCTTCAGTAAACTAAAAGTAAATTAAAAACAATACCATGAAGACAGCTGCGTTGATACATTTCTGAAGGTTTAGAAAATTGTGGAACTATTCAGTAGTGCATGCATTTTTAACACGAAACCTTTCGAGGAATAACTCACTGGGGAAGAAGGAGATGATATTAAAAGATGTATTAAAAAGTAAACCCCTGTCCTTGTTATAATCAAATAGTGTATTTTGGGGGTCAGACTTGGAGACGTGGTGGCTGCTCCTCACTCACATCCCGGTAGTTTGGTGCGGTGGAATGCTAATGACAGTGAATCACAGGTCTCCGGTCGATGTGCTGCAGGGAGTGAGGAAGTCGGGAGACCACCCAGATCTCCTCCCTGTCTCCCTCTGAAACACTTAGCGGTGTAATTATATAGGAGGGACATGTGCAAAACACTCTGTGTGCAAATATGGATTAAGTCCCAGACAGACGCTTGTGCCTGTGTGCTACGTAGCGTTGCATTTCCAAATCACCTCTTCTTACTTTCCTTTAATCATCACAAGAAGTTACGTAAAAATGAAGAGGGTAGTTTGTACGAGTGTTAAAAAACGGTGTACTAGGGACTAAGCCATTAGTTATCCTTTATGCCTGAAGTTAGTCACGTTGTAGCTGATGAGATGTTGTTAATTCTCCTCTACTTAAATAGATTCATTCCCTTCACTAAAGCAATCCTGAAAACTCAGCATGTCTCTCTTTATAAGGTCACTCTTGGGAATGATCCTGCAGATTCAGACATGTTGTCAGGTCCTGTCCAATGATCTAATAACAAGTCACCATGCTGCACTTTGTTTAATTAGTATGGAACCAGCAGATGCAGTCATTTCAAAAAGAGATGCCAACTCACTCACTGATATGCATTTACTGATCCATAGTGCAGAAAAAAAGTTCAAATGTTTCTGAAAATGCCTCCACTCTGTGCAGGTTGATCGATCCTCAGTTCTACCTCTTTGGGATCAGGTGCCAACGGTTGGAACCAATCGAGGACTGTCATGGATGTATTTCAGATAAAGAATATAAAAAAGCTAAAGAAAACCAAGAATAGCAGTACATATATACTGTATATATAAAATGTAATTATGTGGTGCGGCGAAAAAAAGGCACGAGGAACAGGAAATAAATGCAACTAACTGCAACTAACAACAGCAGGACACAGTATTTGTACATGATCCAGCTTATTATAAAACACTGTCGTCTGATGTTATCATTCAGATAATGTATCCCGATGCAGATCAAATGTCAACACCGAGACTGTCGAGTGATTTGTAAAAGTTCTCGAAGGCATAGACAAATGATGTCGAAATGTCGATAAAAAGGGTAAAACGTCAGTCGTTCTCAAAGTCTGGCTCGGGACCCACAGGTGGGTCGCAGGACTTTTATTAGGGTCGGCAAATACATTTGCAGTTTTCATTGTTCTTTTTTAATTTGTTGTGTTTGGTCTCATTTATTTAAGTATTAAACAAATTCGCTCTTCTCACAATTTATAGATCTACTTGTGGAGGACTTGCTGTCTAAATCTTTATTAATATAATATATATCCATTACAGTGAACTGTGACAGAAATTAGTTTTTCAGTATAGTTGAACAATTTGAACTCCACTTTTTGGTAAATGCTACGTTTCCTGAGTTCACAGTTTACTTTTTATTGAGCGTTAAATGACTGCAGGTGTGTGCGGTTTGATTCCAGGATGTTATATAAATTAAATTCAGCCGTCATTATTTAAAAAGCACATGCGATTTAGAAACATGCTGAGTGTAATGTACTCATAACTTTGATATTAACCCTTTGCATTTTTAAGGAAATCATTTTGTGTAGAATTTTATTGGATGTCTTATTTTAGAAGGAAACAGAAAGCTGACAGCTCATGAACAACTTTGCTGCTGCGGTTAACCTCACCGCTCCTTCTCCCTTCTATGAAACCTTATATCTGTGTTTAGTTGATGGGTTAAACATCTGTATGTGCAGCAGCACAGATCCCACAGCCCGCTGTGAGACGCTCCAGTGTTCTCGGTTTAGGAAAAAAACCAAACACGGCGTTCAGAAGTGTAGACAATGCCGGGGCGGCTGCACATTCCTGTCCACTTGAGCTAATATTCTGGGAGATTCTCTTCTTAACGTAATTACTGGGGAAATGACGGTCTCCCATGCACAGAAGGGAGTTGGTGACTGACTGCAGGGATGGACTCTTAATACTCTGAAATTCACTCTGTTACTGTGGGAGTACTGCTTAATGCATTTCCCAGAATTCCAAGGCTCAAGTTTGACTTGGACCAAATTTCCAGAGACGTTTCACATCCGAGGCATTCGGCTCACCAGCCGGACCGCTTTCTGCTAAACAGAAAAGAAAAACTCCTGCAGAGATATTAATTTATGAATTTTCCAGTGACGAACTATTAAAGTGGGAGCTCAGTGGCTGCAGAGGGGCGAGCGCAGCTGTTAAACAGATGTGGGGGAAGCCATTTTTAAAAGTAATGAACAAGTTTCCAATCGGCTTCTGAGGGAGTTCAACAGTGATACGGATCAAGGAAGACTACACACGCCTTTGGAATGCGAGCATTTTCTATTTAGGACAGACACGTGACTGATCTGTTGATATAATGTCTGCACTTTGCTGCACTCTATATGACAAAAAGCAATGCGCATGCATGTGAGTCACTTCATTTTTCACACTCAAACTATTCTGTGAACTATTCTGTTCCCTCTGTTGTACTAGTGGACCAAAATAATTTACAGGAGAGTAATTAGGAAAATGCTAAGTGCGTCACTGAGACCTCTTAATTTGTCCTCTTTCCACCATGATCCGAAATTGAGGTGAACTGGGCCTGCTTGATGGTTGTTAAGTGCTTAATTCTAGCATGCGGTGTACCCATATGGAAGCATCTGCGTTTGTTATGTTTCTGCACTCAAGTTCTTTTTTTTTTCATGTTTTCTCTTTAATTTCTCACCTGTAAACTGTTGCTCTGTGATGCACAAACACAGAAGGCGGGGGGGGGGGGGGAACTGATCAAACGGCTCCTGAACTGTGTCACGTACGTTAGCTATCAAGCAACCCAGTCGTCAGGAAGAAAACATGGCATTGTACATTTCTGTAAACCCCGGGGTGCATGGAGCGTGGACGTTTCATTAATATGTTTCTGTATCACGTTTGCACAACGCCACGTTGATTACGTTGTGAAACGATAGGTTATGTTATAATGGAACAACATGAACTAGCCTTACCATTACTGCACAAAGAACAGACCTTTGTTACATTCTTGGTATTTTGCAAAAGGCAACATTGGAGGCCATTGTGGAGATTCATTTTTATCAGTCATCTGCCTAGACAAAGTGTCCTTCACTGACACACACACGCACACACACACACACACACACACACACACACACACACACACACACACCCTCCCTCCTTTGTGTTCTGGAAGAGAACATGAGATAAAAGTGTTGCCAGTGAAGTTGCTTTTTCACTGCCACAAATACTACAAACTCTTGAGAAGTGATGGAGGAAGAGAGCTTTCATATGAAGCTGTGATGGCTGAGAGGTTAAGGTGCTGGACTTTACATCAAATGGGGAATACCCACGCAGGTCCAAATGGCTCTCATCGACCCGTATGAGGCAAAGTGTCCGGCCCAAGAACATAAAGGTTTACATTGAAACAGAATTGCCAGCAGGTCAAAGTCTTAACTTATCATTTGAATCTTCATGACTCTGGTGGTCCTCTGGATTTCCCTCTAGCGCCACCATGAGGTTGACTTTTGTGTTTTTGTGTGAAATGTCCCCACAGCAGCAATTCTTCACTGTTGGACGGCGTGGCGCAAAATTTGCACCACAATTGTAAATGTAATTACTTTGGTGACACCGTGACTTTTCATTTAGTGCTAAAATTCCAACTTGTGAACATGGTAAACATCCTACCTGCTCAACATCAGCACGTTAGCACGTTAGCATTCTGACATTAGCATTTAGTTCAAAGTATCACCGTCTTAGTCGTGTCATTCTCAATATCTGATCTGTTCTTTCATGATTCACATTCACCAAATGTGCTCAGAATTTGAATCTGGACTTTAGCTCTGGGCTCACTAAAAAAAGAGCAAATGATTTTAGTATATGATGATTGTAATATTAATATTTAATACTTCTAGGGAAAAGTAATTTATGACTAAACCTCACTTTTCAACGACACTTCCCAAAATGAGCAGTTGTCCCTCAAAGGCATGACTAGACTTCCTGTCCTAGAAACGATCAGGAGAGTAAACAGCAGCGATGGCCAGTAGCCAGTCCCACCCTTCCCATTCGCTCTATGTGATACTACAATGTCAGCCATTGGAAGGACAGAAACTAAATAACCAGCTCAGTCACTGCACACTGTAAACTAAACAGTGGAAGTGTGTTATTTTTGGTTCTGGCTATACCTTGACCTGTCAGTGGAGGCCAAATGGAGTCTCCTCACACTCAGACGGGAGACATTTGATCCGGAGTCTACACGTGTCTTTTCTGACTCGCCTGCACATTCTGGGCACATCTGTGGACTGGAAGACATGCTGTATTTAGCGTGGGTGTGCATGTGTTCCGGTTTGCTCCAGAGCTGTAGACCTGCGACTCGAACAAACCAGGCATAAGTTGCATAAGTTGCAAGATGAAGACTGCTGTGAGACTTCAAAAACATCCAGTTTGTGTACATTTTGCACGAGCATGGCGTGGCAGTCCCCTTTGATAGCTTCAGCTCATCTGGTAGAATGGAGGACTGTAGAACAAAGGTGAAATGGGCAGCTGCAGCACAGCAGGTAGAGCAGAAGACATAGGTGAACATAAAACACAGGTGGACTCAAACACATATCTTCCCTCAGAGCATGGTGTACTGACAGAGTTCACTGCTAATACTAGACACCACACCTTCTTCGATCCAGCCGGCACGAGGTAAGTATAACTTTTCATGTGCTTTACGTTGCTATTCATACTTACTAACAACGTTGCAACACAAAATAGCAGCTTCTTTCAAAAGTCTTTTAAAAACTCTTGACCTTTTTTGAACGTAACCAAACTAAGATCAAGTTGAACCACAGAGTTACCAACGGGTCCTTGTACTGCAGGTAGGGATCGGGATCTTGACGGCTACTCGTTGAAACAATATCTTTTTAGACAGAATTAACTGTTTATTGTTTGGTTACAGCGAGACATCCAATGCCAAGTTGTTTCCCCCTCATCTCATTCTCTGTGTGGGTGTGAAAGAGTGAATTGTGACACCTTGGTGCAAATGTTGTTGAAATGATCGTGATCTGTTTGTGAACGCCGAAGGCGTCAGACTGGATTCTCTGCGATGTGATCATGTGACCGCGTGTCCGTCCAGCTGCGCTAACCTCTCCACAACCTTCAGGCAGACAATCATCCTGCGTATCGACACGGTTTAACTTCTGGCAGCAGGTTGAGAGGTCGTTAAGCCATGAAATAAAACACACTTGTACCTCCGTCCTAGTAGAGTGGATGTGCAAGTACAAACACACAGGCACTTACATACACTAATCACATTTAGGAAATAAATCTGTTTTATGATGGAAGCCATGTGACAAGGCTAAAGGTATGGTTTTGATGGGTTTACACAAAACCTTAGTCTAGATAATAGTTGATCTTTTTGTATGGGGACTGCATTAATATAATTAAACAATAGAAATGATTAGGTTATTACGGTTTTAACATATTGGTCCAATCTGATATTTTGTTACTACGACTGCTGGAGGCCTTCCCACTTCCACATAACCACACGTTCTTTTGGGGCACTTACTGAAACAGCAGATGGTGGAGGACAGCCACTAATAATTCTGATGTGTTATTTAAAATATAATGTGGCCAACAGGATTATGAGAAATTAGTTTGACCCATCCACCTCTACTCCCGCCCGCCCTTCATGTGCTTTTGCGGTCTTTATACTTACTAACGAGGATAACGTACACATTTTTGTCGTGGGATATCTACGAATGATAGATATTTATTAAACACGTTTAGTAAAAAAGTAAAAAAAATAGAAACAAATTATGCAAAACCAAATTTTGGTTACACACCAAATGGACGAGGTGCCAAAGGACGTAACACAAACCGGGAACTTGCCGTGACACACGCACGCACACACACACACACACACACCTTCTCCAGGCTATGTTATGTAGCCAACAGAGCTGCCGGAGAACGTGTCTGTCTGTCCATCTCTCTGTGTTTCTGCTCGTCTGTCTGCCTGACTGTAACCGTCTGTCTGTCTCTCTGTCTGTCTGTCAACAGGTTGCAGTTCATTTGTGAGATGGATGAATGTTTGCAAGTCTGGAGTTGAAGCCTTACAAATCTCTCTCAGTGAAAACCTGTCAGTGATGGAAGTGTTTTACACAGTTAGCTGACACTTCTCCTGAGTGACACTCAGTGAGTGAGAAGTCATTTTCAATTTGTAGATTACCAGAAATAGATAAATAAAAACATAAAATAAACAAGTACAAGCCAAGTACAGCTGTAGGGCCTTTTGTGACCATAGAAAGGTTATTAAAGAGCAAAATACTGGAATAAAAAGCAGAATAAGACTTAATTTAAGAGACCGTTAGGATAAAGTATAGTATCATCTTTAACTACTTTGTATAACATGTACATGCAAACTGACATTCAGGTCAGTACATGTGTCTTCCATCTAATTTCGATACATTTATTTTTACTTTGTTTTCAATGTTCAGGTGTTCGTTCAGGGATGTATACGAGCGTTCTTCCCCCAGCGGCGGTGCTCGGTGGTTGTGTTCGGCCTCAGGTGGAGGGGAAGTGTCTGGACAGGTTAGCATCGCTGAGCGCCATCGTCAGCCAGCTGTCTTCTGCTGTCCTGCTGCCAAACAATATGACTCGCTAGCCCTGGCATCTGCACTTTGCGGGGCAAACTGTGCCAAAAATGCTGCAGTCAGCGTGAAAACTGTATACCTGCAACATGTACTTTAGGTTTTAATGACCCATACCAACTGCCATTTCCACTTCGATGTCATAGTTCTTGATTCTGGAAGGTTAAGCTTGTTGATTAACATTCGGATGCAAGCACAAGGCACCAAAATCCTCCATTTGCTCTCAGTGTTGAGATACATACACAGAGTACATTCAATTTACGGGCATTCACCTGAAAAATATTTCTAATTAAATTCATGTGAAAAAAAATGTCACATACATCCTGCTAGTGACAAAAATGTGTTTTCACCCAAACCAGACACACAGGTATGCTGAAAGAAAAAAGTATCATTTGAAAAAAAGTATAGGTGTGCTGGTGAATAGTTAAACTGCAAATTATCCCCAAATCCTTTAATCATGTGATCCCAGACATGAGGAATAGTCCCTTTGCAGGACTGGAGACAGGCACCAAAGGTGTGAGGGAATGTGGGTAAATATGATTTGTGATCATATGAAGGGGTCTGAATAAACCAGACTGACACGTGTTTTTCTTCTTATGTGAGCGGCGTTTCTTTCGGTGAATTTGCTTTATTTAAGTACACAGCACATCACTGAATACTCCTTTATAATACCAAACCTATATCACAAATACCACAACGTCTGTCTTTATCTTATTATCTACGCCAGGAGATCATGCATTTGGTTGTTTGTGCGTGCATGCGCATCTCCGTGTCCGTTTGTCCGTCCACTTCAAATGTGGCACACTACTGGACCCACCGGCCTAATATCTGTGTTGCTCATTTATGACCTGCATGCTTAAGAACCTCCCTTGACTGCAGAGATTCACTCTTTTTAAAAATATTTTATTGGCTGTTTTATACCGTCGTTGAACAAATGATAAAGAGTCGCTGAAACGCAACTCAGCGGGCAGAGAGAGACAGTGGCGGGAAAACAATGTGCAGAGCCGGCAAAATGTTTAAACCGGACTCTGTGAATTAAGTGTTTATTTTGACCAAAACAGAGTTGTTGGTTGTTCGAACAATGGAAAGACGAACCAAGACGGCTTTGGTGAGTCTTATTTTGTTTCTGCCGAGTGATTTAAGATGAACTAGTCTTAGTTTGGTAAAAGAGAGAAACTGGAATTCAGAAGGTGTATGATTGTATTTTGCTAAAAAGAGGTATGAGAATATTTTCTTGACATAAGTTTATTTTGTTCATTTCTAGAGAAGCTAAGAGAGCTTGTGAACATGTCGCTCATCTCTCCGCGTGTTTGCCAAAATACCAGAATGACATTCGATGCGTGTGGTTTGCCTGAATAATTATATGTCTTTTTGCCAACTGTGACGATAAACAGTGATGTAATCTCTTTACCCGGAGCTCGTAAAATCTGTCTCTGCATAAATCACGGCTCAGAATGTGCTTTGCTGACAGGTGTGTTATTTTGTTTGTAACTTGTTTTTCTTTCATGAGATGCAGTTTAATGCAATTTTTTGTTCCATCTCATTGTCTAATATGTATTAAAATTAGCTTAACTTCAATCTCGTACATGTTTTATCTGTGCGACACTGAAAACTAAGTTCTCAAAGATTGCTGGGCCTTTCGAGAGTCCAAAGCCTCTCAACAGCAGTGAAAGTTACCGAGAGACTTTGGATTCAGAGACAAACTTGTGTTTACAGACGGGAGGCCAAAGACCCACAGGCCACATTTCAACTGTGATGTTTTGTGTTCTTCCTCCCGTGGTCACCAGGTCAGACAGCACCTAAGGGCGGTAAAAGAACTTGACTTGTGGGTCTAAATGATGTTTCATACATGTCTCTTGGGGAACTTAAAACAATGTTTGTAATAAACTGAGCTTCAGGCAACAACAATGATGTTCTGCTCTGCTTTGCTTAATCACAATAAAGTAATCACTTTTATCCTCGAAAATACGTCTATGACCGATGAATACATGAGAAAAATAATGAATTTGAATATGATACGTCACTGGTTTCACAAATCAACTCACACACTTAATTCTGTAATCAAAAAAAGGCAAAAACAAAGATTATCTCTTAAGAATGACTCTTTTAATCACACACACAAACAGACCGAGACGATCCATAAACAGTCATAGAAAAAGCGTTCATCTCAGACCGTTGTGTCTCGAATATTTCCCTTCCTAACACACATGCTTCCCACACACACACACACACACACACCCACGAGGTGCTGTGGTAGGAACAACTACACTAAGTGCACAGGACTAAAAGTGTCTCATTTTGAAATAGAAATCAAATTTGTATATTACTCTAAAAACAGACATTGCTGTCTGGGAAACCTTCTTCATTCTTCCAGCCAAGACTCACTTCATGACCACCCAGCTACAAAAATTGAATTCACCACATTACAGAACCAGGCCAGTCACAGACTGCAGTTCACATGTCAAGAATAACTTCTGCTGCTGTAACAGAGGTAATGAATTGGCTGTTTTCAGGTTTAAAACTGTGTGTGCAGATCCAATTCAATTACAATGCACTGTTCTGGCAGTGGAGAGGATGGAAAAGAAAGGTGGGAAGGAAGGAAGGAAGGAGGAATGGAGACAAAAATAAGAGGTGAAAACCGGAGAGAAAGTAGAGGAGATGAAATGAGAAGCCAAGCTGGGCTGCAGTGATGGGAAGAGGAGAAAATAAATGGAGAGGTTTAGATGTAAGATTAGAGAATATTAAAACATAAAAGAAGGAAGAATAGGTGATGGAAAGATGCACGTGGGGAGAAAGAAAAGAACAGAAAACGGGCAGGTGGAAAAAAGCAACCCAGTTTTCAGTAAAGCTGTTGGTATTGTACGCTTCTGCAAAACCACACGATACGTTGAATATCAAAGTTTCTGGACCAAGAATTTGTTTAATGAATACGTTTCATATCAGCCTCGTATAGTATAAATCAAAAACAAAACTACCATAAATAAACAACAACCGCCTGAGTAACGTCATGTTCATAATAAGCGTAACAAACTTAAAGTCAACATTGACTGTAGGTGTCACACAGGACATGAACAGTGGTCTCCTGGGTGAAAGTCTTACAGAATGTAGCTACCGTAAATACACAACGACTGATATTTCTTGCCTAACGTTGCACAACAAGTATAAAAACCTTTGGTAACAACGTCACTTAACAAGCATAAAGGTGACATGGACTCACACGGGACCCGAACAGGGGTCTTCTGGGTGAATGGGTGAAAAGGAGAGGCGGTGAGACGAGGGTGGAGGAGAGGAGATTAAAGGGATGATACAAGAGAGTGAGGGCAGCCCAGCGACAGAAAAGAGGAAAAGATTCCAAGAAAAAACAATGCAAGACAATAGGCGAGAAAACAGGATAGGAGGAGGCTAATGTGTACAAGAAGTGGTGGAAGAGAAGGGTGCAGGAGGTGAGGCAAGGAAGAAGGAGAGTGAAGGAGAAGTGGGCTGCTGAGAGAGCGACCCCGAAGGTCCGGGAGAGCCAAGCAGGATTTCTAGCCTCCCGTCTGACGGGAAATCCCACAGAGAAGCCACTGACCTCGAACAAGAGGAGAGAGATGTTAGATACTGAGAGAGGAGGGAGAAAAGGGAAAGAGATGGAGGGAAGAAGGTGAGTGAAAGACACCGGGTGAAGCAGTGAATAGACAGAGGAAAGGAAGGGATGCAAGGCAGGCGATTTGGAAAGAGGAGAGATTAACAAACAGAGATGTGAAAGAAATGATTATCTGTCTTTCGATAAACAACAAATGTCTGTAAATAGATTTGACTTGGCAGGTGTAGCTAGGAAAGAGCTGGAAAGTGTCACGATGCAGGAAACACAGGAAACAAACAGCCACTCAATCAGTAAAGAATTCTCAGCTGCAACAAAAAGACAAACTTGGCGAGAATTCTTATCTGGTATCCCGACTTATCTACCTCACTGCATGCTATTTCTAGTCAAATTACCTCACCGTTCCAGCTCTCGCTAATTCCAACACATTGCATTTTGTCCTCGTGGAAGGTGTTAGTTTGTTCTTCAGTGGACTACTTGGACAAATAAGGAACTCACGTAGCAGTAAATAAAAAGGTACGCACACACACCTCTGCTCTGCTCTAAGCTAAGCACAGAATAAGTGAAAACAACTGCTGTCTTTCATGTTTAGACCAATCAGAGCAAAGGCAGACAGAAGGAAACACAAAAGCATCTTCTTCCTTTCTTTTTTTTACGCCTCAATACTGCACCAACAAAACCACCACCGAGGAAGAAGATGAACCCAGAGGGCGTCTCGGCACAAAGCGTCTGGGTGTTGTTGATTCAGCAAACTCTTTTTTTAAGGAGACACACACACACACACACACACACACACACACGTCCATCAATTTCTATTCACATACTACGACTAACACATACAGTGTATCCTCTCTTTCTGGACACCGTCCTCCTAACTGTCCGTCAATTAATGCTTCATCTCTTTTACATGTAACACACATACTGTATGTACAGTATATATATATATATATATATATGAAGAGACTCTTCCCATACTGTCAACATTGAGCCTGAAGTTTTAAACGGTTGTCAGCAAAAGAGTTTTTTTGAACAAATGCTGTGCTTCTTTTGTAAACTGGTGATTTGTTTGGCTGAAGGCTGGCTGCCTTTCTTTAAAGAAAAGGATGCAACGTTGAATTCTGTTGGACTTCTTCAGGCTCCTCTGGAGCGGAGTTATTTCCACGTCTTTGTTTGGGTATGAATAAATCAGAACGCCCTGTACAAAACGCACCCTTAGTTCAGAGTGAATGAAGCTGTTGTTGCAGCTGTCATTAAGCAGCCAATTATCGGGCACACAAACGTAATCCAATCAACTTTTAGAAACAACAGTATATCTTAGTAATAATAACCTCCACCACATGCACAGCAGCGGTGTGTGTTTGCGTCTTTTGTGTGTATTGTACCGTCGGACTAATTCTCCCCTCTGTTTACGGTTCGTTAGCGACGCAAAAGGGGGAGACTAAATGCAGCTCGGGGGAGAACAGCAAATTGGGGATTAGTCCATTTGCCGATTAGGGAAGTTACAGTTTCACTAAAAGACAGGCCCGACGACTGAAGCAAACACACACACACACAATCAACGCTGCAACCGGCACACACTCGCATGTACCGCAGCAGCGAACAGCGCCCTGTTTGCTAGTTTGCTAGTTAGTTTGAAGCTGCAGGTCAGAGCTGTGGATGTGGATAAAATCTAAACTAGAAAAACCTGTTAGTGCAACGCATGCTCACTTCCTACTCGTCAAATACTGACGATTGCTCAGTGGCTGTACGCTTCAACCGAGGACGCTCTAGGCGTCGGTTTTGGACGTGTCAGGGACGGCGTGTTAGTTTCCAAACAGTGCCTGGGTCAGATTAAAATCCGATGTAGGTTTAATCATTTTTAGGTTTACTTAGTTAGGTTTTGGCAACAAGACTAACTGGTTAGGTTTAGGCTAGTGGTGTAATAATAACTTGTATTTATTTAACACCTTTAAAAACTGCTTTGACTGAAAAAAGCAGCAAACAAAGCTCAACAGTGAGGCCCAACAAATCAGGATGAACGAAGGTAAAGTTAAACCCTGATAGAACAGCACAATAGATGAAACATACAAAAATCGATACGATAAAAATAAACTAAGAAATACAATTATTAAAATAAAAATAATAATAATTTAGTAAAATATTAATATCAATAATAAAATCGAGCAGTAAAGCGACGACCAGTCTGTAAAAATGGTTTCAAAGAAGTTATTTGAACTGCAAAATGATCGTTGATGTTGGATTTTTGAGAGTTTTGAGAGTTTGACACCAGAAGGCTTTTTTCTTCAGTGTAAAGAAACATCATTTTGTGACACAAGTAGTTTCGAAGACATTTTTGGTCTGATATGAAACTTTTCAGTAAAGTACATAGTAGTATAGTATTGAAATAAAAAAAATAATGAGAATATGTAGATGCTATTTTAAGAATTACATTTTTTTATTACATTTTGTGTGTTCTGTCGGCCCCTTTCCTTTCCCCTGCTAATCATCCATCTCGGTTTGTCACTGTCCTCTCCGATGTCCCTCCCTTTGTTTGTCCCACACACACACACACACACACACACACACACACACCCGCCCACGTCAGGGACTCGGTCCACATGTGGTTGAGTGCCTTTCCTCTGTTTCCTCGTCTCGTCTGAGAGCTGAGCCCTCGGGGCACCGGTTTCTAATGAGCCGCTGGCTGCTCCGCGTCTGTCCCGTCAGAGCCCCGTGCTAACGCTGCAGACACTTTATCTCTGTGGGGAAGCTAGCCGGAGCTGCAGCATCTTTTAAAAGGATTTAGAGCAGCTGAGCGCGAAATCCCAATCTCTCATGGTGGATATCCTTATTTAAACAGATGTTCCAACAAGCACAGCCACCTGGCAGCAAAGGGCGCATGATCACCTGGTGGCTTATCTGTCTGTCTTTGGTTATTATTGACTGTTGATTGCATGTAAAGTCATACATTCAGCCTTCAATGTACCTGTAGCGCGTACACACAATTAGATGTGTTTTTCTGTGTCTTTGCACGGATCAGCGATTGTCCTTGTGCAACATGTATCAGCTGGACATGTTGTTACATGTTTCACCTCATTTTTATATTCACACAAAAACTTATTTACAAAGAAACTGAAAATAGTTTGTTTTGTTTTTCATCTGACAAAAAGCTCAAACAGTTTCTGGGTCATGGATAAAAAAGAAAAACATTTTGATGCAGATAAATTATTTTGATACCCTGTGCTCTGAGCCAATCAATGTGAAGCCAGTTGAGTCTAGCTTTAGTTCGTAAACATCACAGGAAGAGATCGTTTTGTGGATTCAGCAGCATTTTGCAGATCGCACAAGAACAAAGTGGGCAGAATTTCCAATAGTTTTTCGGAGTTGTTGCAGTTGCCCTGAGGAAGTCGGGATTCATCAATATTTTCTGACCTGAATTTGTTCTTACTCTCGAGATTAAATTTAGACCTGCCTCAGACGAAGAAAAAGCAAAGACACACCTTTTACCACAGTATATTAAAACCACAGTAATTCAAAAAGATTTGACAGACAACAATATTTAAAACTGTTAATTTACTATTGCATTCTGGAAATGTATTAAAATTCAGGCCCTTTCATCCTCATCAATTACTTTCATAATTCAAATATTCAACTATAAAAACGTGGTGTCCCAGTAGCTTACAATATGAGTTTATAATGAGTTTATTGACTTGGCCTTTGATGATGGTGATTTCAGTGCCATGAAATTGTGCGTATGTAGCCACGGTTCAGTCATGAAATTCTGTTGCTCTTTTGGCTTTAGGGGCCATGCTTCTCTCCTCCTGCACGCTTTCTCCATGATGCAACGCGAGGCAAACGTCTTACCTTATATAGAGAAATGGAGGCGTGGCCGTATGCTGGTTACAAATATCAGGCGTGCGCCTGTCTATTTGTAATGATTCTTATTCACTGACACGCACACGGTGGTAAGAATAAAATTGGCCGGTGCGCAGAAGTCATGCATCCTACCTTGGTTCTGTTTGAGCACTTATTTTGTGCACAAAGTAAGAGCATTTCTTATAAATCTATGTTTCACTGGCTGCGACTCACTTCACTCTGAGTATATGATGCAGCCAGCTAGTTTTATTGATAGCCACAGAATTGTTTCTGCACCTTCCCACTGGACACAAGGAAGTGATCAGATACATCACTGAGGAGACTGTAAAGGAATGAATCCCAAAGATATTCTACCTGAAGTTCAGGGAACCCATCCATTGCACTGTTTTAGCATCATGCATTAGAACATAAATCAAATGCATAATTATAAAAGCACAGACACAAGAGCACATATTGATACAAATCTGGAGCATAGGAGGTCTGCTGCAGTCGGGATGAAACAGGAAGCAGAGGGAAGGAAACCGTGACACAGACATCAGCGTGTTGCTGTCAACGCTCTGCGGCGTGTGTCGGCTCAGTGCCGAGGGAGAGGGGAACCCCGCTGAGAGGAAAGTCCACTGAACAGCTCATCACACACACACACACACGAGTGTGACTGTGTGTGTGTGTGTGTGTGTGTGTGAGAAAGACAGAAAGATGGGAATTACAGAACTGCTGCTGCTATAATTCATCACAGCTCTTCATGATGTACTCCTACACACTGCGGCTCTCTGTGGGTTTGATGTTCGTACGCACTCAGTTGTCCTTGCTGCTGAGTGATTGTATCAAGTAATCAGTTACAATGTTAAAATACGTGACTACCTCTTACGGATACTGAAGTTTCACTTGTTTACAATACAAATCAATAGGTTTGAAGATTTTTTCTTGAAACGGGTAAATTCAGGGAGAACGATCCCCTGCTTGTCATTTTCATACCAATTTATTATTTATCTTGAGAAATGACGGCAGTACATTACGTCAATCTTTATTTTTTTGTTACTTTGATTCACAATAGAATGAAACAGAAGGGTAAAAGGGAAAATTCAATAGTTTTTATATGTTAGCAAATGCAGTCCAGTAGCCAGGATTTTCCTTTGGCATTGTGCTGCTAGAAGCCACAGACGTTTTTTTGGTTGTTGTTTTTTTTATGTAGAAGTTTTTGCATTTGGGCAGAGCAAGTGACGAAGTATATGGAGCAACAGTTATTAAAAGTTACGCGGTATATTAACAAGTACAAAGAGCGAGAAAGTCCACTGCTGTTATTATTTTAACATCATTTTAGAACTTAACTAAGTAGTTGTGTCTCCTCAACCTAACCAATCATCTCATGAAGGTAACATGGCATCGTGTGTTTCTGCAAGCGTGATACGAGGCAGATATGAAACGTATTTATGAAATGTATTTTTGGTTCAGAAACGTTGACATTGAACGTATCCCAAGGTAAAGAAACAACAACATCCTCCTCACTGCTTCCCTAGCTTCTCTCTGCTCTGATCAGGGTCAGTGGCTTCTCCGCAGGACTTCCCATCAGAGGAATGAACCGAGGCTGCACACATGGAGGTTCCTTGCACCTTGTAAGACGTCACTGCAGGCAGCAGTATCTCTGCTGTTAATCTGTTGTGTACGACCAAATGAGAACCATGACATTCAAACTCGGGTGGCACCAAATAACCAAATTACTTGAGTGAGAGCATATTTCCGCCTACTATTTAAAGAGTTCTAACAGTATTAACTGATCCAATCCATAGTCACTGGTGGTGTATTTCCTGATCAAGTGTTTATGTATGTTTGCACCAACATACATAAACCAGATCCCTAAACTTCAGCGTCCCAAGGCTTTTTTCCTCCGTTCGTCTCCTTCCTCTCTTCTCTCCTCCCTTCTCTCCTCCCTACCTTCACATGTCTTACTTCCTCTTATAGCTGGATGAAGGTTAAATGCATGCACACTTATCTGAGTTGTAGCAGGACATTACATAATCTTCTTATCAATCTTTCCCCATTTTTCCTTATCTTGACGGACGATCGGAATTTCAACTTCGGTGGTGCTACCGCTTCTCTGATGCAATTTAGATTGCCCCCCCCCCCAGATGGAGGAATGGTGTCTCAGCAGGTTAAGGCAAAAACCTGAATCTCACCGTACCTGCACTATCGTAGATTTGTATCACGTATTTCGTCATCTACTCTTGTCTCCACACAACCATCTCCTCTTCCTCACAGTTCTCCTTCACGTGCTCCTCTTCCTCTCTGCAGCTCGTGACCTTCACTCTCTCTCCATCCCATCATTCCTGTCCTTCTTCAACACAATTCAACACACTTCAAATACTGCTGCTAAGTACTGACATGGATTCATTCTCTAGACAAGACTGAGATTTCCAAATCTTGCTTATCTCTGATCAGCTGGTTTTTGTTTTACTTTAAACTCTTAATGAGCAGTGTTATCTGCTATACTCACCACTATCTGTCACACATCAGTCATGAGAGGAGGAGGAGGAAGAAGCAGAGGAGACTTAAGTCACTCATATTTATCTCTCCGTGTTGCAGCGCTGAATTATTTGCCGTAGTCGAATGAGAGAATGACGAAGCCGTTTTGGGTTAATTAGGGACTTGACCCCGTTGGGAACGGGCTACCCGGTTTATCTCCCGCTCTAACAAGCGTGCGGCTAACGGACGTTTAAAACACCACTTATTTACATTTAGAGTGAATCTTATGGCCCCGGCAACCCTTGACAGGAACTTTACGACTCGCAGTTAAAAAGAAACAAATGTGTTTAAGTGCCGGCTTTTTAAAAAAGGTAATTAACCCATTTGTGCAAATGTCACGGTTCGTGAGTATTTTGTATTATTATTTTATTTTTACACCGAGTGAAGGTTTGATTAGACACAGCGTTGGTTTGTTATCCACTTAAGAATATCTGTCCATTTCATCTCGCCGCCGTGTCCGGAGGCAAATTGCCATTTCTGCTACTCGACTGGTGTGAATCAGAAAGTTAACGTCAAATCACGAGCTGTGTTTGACTTGGCTCTTCCTATTTAGAAATGACTCAAGTCGGCCTCTGGTATCTCTCCAACTCGCTAATCAAATTGTCCCTGCTCCACACGCAGTTTTTATGTCGACAGTTGTGGCCCGTCGGTCTCTCGCCCACACTACAATGAAACACACCTGCTCTAATATTTATGCTCTCATGCTTCCTTTGTCCTGCAAACACAGACATGCAAATGTATTCACTCAACAACTCGTCTTGTAACTCTATTTGCACATAATCTGGAGCAAGCTCCTCAGTTGAAGGTTTATGATGCCACTGATGGCCGAGACCTCCTTGAGCCATCGAGTCTATAATTTCACATGTATGAAACATGTGACTGTGCTCACTGTGTGTGCACCCACAAGACCCCTTAAACCGGGTGCCAATCAAAGCTTTCCATATTCACCGATGAATACAAAAGCAAAGAAGAAGTGTTTGTATGGCTGTCTCTGGCTCTGTAAACCACTTTGCACATAATCCTTAAAAAAAATGTACAGTCTACATGGACGGCTGCAACTTGCATGGTAGAGTGGTCACCAGGTCAGTCACAGGTTTGATCCACATTGAAGTGACTTTCCTCAATGCAGTTAATCACTCATTGTTCCCGGTGTGTGCATGTGGCGTAAAACTCAAAATACACACACAGGTGATGGGGAAGAGTGGGATGTCTGCCGGTTGCATTATTGATCCATCAGGCCGCTGACATTTTGCTCACCAGGTTGTTTGAGGGCAGCAGCAATTTCAGGATTTTCCTTTGAAGTCATATTTTCCACGTGTAGCCTACAGCGCGACCTTGTCTCCAAAATTACGTTTCAAGAGAAATGTAATTTCTTCTGGATTACGGACGCAGTTTTGTGGTAAATTTAAACAAAGCAAAACAAAAACGCAACAATACTACTTGGTTAGGTAGTTAAAAATAAGTGGGTTTCTTATGTTATTTAAGTTACGGACAAAAATTGAAACAAGTCAATATTGACTTTTGGTTGCACACAGGACACGGACAGTGGTCACCTGTGTGATAGTCCAGAGTTTATCCACCACCACCAATGGACATAACGTATTGTGATGCGTCAAACACAACACAATCCGGTAGAAATTGTTTAAATCGAATTGACAATAACAACCTAATTTTTAGGAGACCATGCTCATTGCCTACATTTGTTGCTGACCTTTCATCGGTTAATGTGACAAATCGCTTTGTTGCGCTTCCAATACTAAAAGAGCGACAGTAAAAAGATAATACAACATGTTTGAAATGATCTGGATGTCCCAGAATCAATGGAGAACGGGACAGAAACAATGAAGGGCAACATGATGATGTCACATATGTAAGCAGCAATGCTGCCAGCAACAAGTGGAATGACACCCTGTTGTGAAATCAGTGCCACTAGTATGAATCCAAACTCTATAACCCTCACTGTAGACGGTTTCCCTCGTCTTCTCTATCCTTGCAAAGATCATTTTGTCCCCAGATGTACCATACTTTCATTTTTATTAAAGAAATACAAGAAAACAACCTCATACCCCTGAAACCTGTTGCAACACACGCAGTCCGTTAGCTCTCTGCAGCACAGCTGTGCGCCGCTGACGCAATGGCAGGTCTCTCGTCGAAGGGCTCTCCCACTCCGCTCGCAACACAAGCAAGCCATTGTGGGTGCGCTGAGCGCTGGCAACAGCTGGACCACACGGGGGTTATCTTGGACCCCGACCCCGCGGCGATGACAGGATCAGCTTCAGCCAAAAAAAGCTGCCTTATCCACGGTCGGCACATGATAGCATGATGGATGAACGCGCGGACAGGCCGGAGGAGCGAGCTGGCACAGACTGACGATTGCCATCCTTTTACTGGGTGGTGCTTTTAAGCGGCCTTGTTCTGGACTTTGAAGCATGTGTTGATTAACATGTTGTGTGTTGAAAGTACAGGGTGAGCTGTTTTATGTAGGATGTGTGTGTGTGTGTGTGTGTGTGTGTGCAAATCAAAGAGGGTTTGCAGCAGTGTCTGTAGATGTATCATATTTACAGATTCAAAACAACCTTTTTTTTGTACACATCACAAATTTGCCATTTAAAACGTCATCGTGACAAACAGACATTGCACTTTTAGGCTCGCTCAGATTCAAGTATAGTTTTCATTTCTGACTTTTGAAGGTCTCATGTTTTCACTGTCTGCTATCGATGTGTAGCGACAAACAGTGAAAGTGTAAGAAGACCTCGATGAAGAAAGTCAAACATTAACATTATGTAACAGATTTTCGGCAGGTTGATTACTACTTATGTTGTCATGTAAAGAATGGACCAGTGTGTGGGGAAATGGAGAATCATATTGTTTCAAATACTTTTATACACAAATAAAAAAAGTGAAAAAACTCAAAAGATGATATTAAGGTATTGCATCCACAGAACCTCCCCCCCCCCCCCTTCCCTGTAACCCCACGCAGATGTCAGGATTCCGGTGAGGTGTGTGTCCGTCATCTGGTGTGTATATTTATGAGAGGATTATGATTGAACCTCTGCTTCCTGCAACCTTTGACCCGAGTTTATCCCTTCTATGTTATTGGCTCATGAGTGATGTTCAGGCTCTCCTTTGATATACACAGTGCATCACGCTTTGACAGAAAGTCCAGGGCAGTTTGTATCCGACTACATGGATGTGGTTCTTTGGTATTCTGTGGCATTTATTTCTCTCTCTCTCTCTCTCATATATATATATATAT
>NW_022280084.1:976820-1054689 GCF_004355925.1 Anarrhichthys ocellatus | reverse complement strand
TGTGTATATATACACATACACACATATATATATATATATATATATATGTGTATATATATATATATATATACACATACACACATACATATATATATGTATATATATATATGTATGTTTGATTTGATTTTAAAGTGAAGAGCTGATTGTAATTGACTGAGTTTATTCTTCGGAACAAAGACGTTTTTATGAAAGCAAACAGATTTTATTCTTTACGCCCACTGCTGACGAAGGTGTCCCTTGGCTTTACATACACACACACACACACACACACACACACACACACACACACACACAGACTGACGATGAAAGGCACAGACATGTACGCAAAAGCTATCAGATAAACCCAAAACTAATTTTCCAGGAGGTGCAAGTTACATATCCACTTTTGGATAGCAAAAAGGAAAAAATAAAATAAAAGTCTCCGCTTCTGTCCCGCTTGTATTAATCAGAACGTAACAACATGATGCAACGCTTGCAGCTCTGAGTTGTAAGTCAAATGTAACACCTGTCTGGGTTAGGCTGAAATATTTGTCAGTCTGAGATTCTCCTGTCAAATGTTTGACACAAAATGGCCATTTTGTCATTTTGGCGAAGAAGAAATATTAGAAACCAGATGTTGGTACGTATCTAAGAAGCTTACGGATGAACATCTAGAATCCTGACAAATGTGTTACCTGTCTGACTTCGGCCTGGCTTCATTGAAGAGAAGAGCTAACGCATTCGAAAGAAGTGACATCCACTTTCAAAATCCTTATTATGAAAAGAAAAGAAGAAGGAAGGGAGAGATGTTTGTGTCTGAGAGCTAAACTTGCTCTGGCTCTGAGTCAAATCATTCCCCGCACCGGCTGATGTTACCATAAGGAGCAAGCAAATCCCGTCATATCCCATATTCTCTCCATACTCATTTTTTTTTTTGTGTCTCGCTGAGGGAAGAAATCCACGGAGGGAGTAGACTTCCACTTTCGCCACATCGAGCAAACATGTCAGGAAAAAAAGTTGCTTTTGAATTGGTGAAGACGGTCTTGGTTTTTCTTGTACCGAACTCCACACCCAACAGCTTTCTCGGCCACATTGGTGCCAGACCAGACAGTGGCTTCGACTTGAACTCCTCAAAATGTAGAAGCTTTCACCAACTGTGATTAAGTTGAGGTATTATTTCATTATTCTGTAAATGTTTTTATGGTGGGGAGAGACAGTCCAGTGTTTACATAACATGTCAGAGTATTACTGTGTATGAATCCCAGTGTCTGGCCGGCAGCGTGTGCTACGTGCAGGGCAGATGCAGTAGGTATGGGTAGAAACAGTAATATGCACAAAGTGGAGGTGCATGGAGCAGCCATGTATAATGAATGAACAGCTGAGCCGCTGGAGAATGAGAATGTTTTTTTTTTTCTTGACATATCACATGCTAGTATGTCATGCATATTTCATTGGGCATGTCTGGTTGGGCTGCTGCTTGCCTAGGGAGCCAGGCAGATGTTGCATTTGCCTTCGTCTCTGTGTGTGTGTGTGTGTGTTTGTCAGGAGATACAAATAAAGCATCAGAAATGTGTATGTGGGTGTGTACCTGACTGTGAGGCTTAGGGATTGATCTAAAATCTGTCTGCACAGGTGGATGGAGTGCAGCATGCTATACCGAGACAAGATCTACACTAGATATATTTCACTTCACAGGGTGAAATAGTGGTCTAAAGCACAATTAGATAAACACAAATAATATGAGTTATGACAGGATCGTGTGTAACATGAGGAATTTTGTATTTATTTCAATATCAAAAAGGAAACTTATTTGCTTCAACTTGTCATTATGAGGTAAATGTTGATTGCACAATATAATGACTATAGAACAATGACACCATCTGATTGGTTCCCTGTGAGCTTCGCTTTCACAACACAATTTTGTCTGGACGTCTGACTGGACGTAATGCCACTTGGAAAGCATGGTGGGGAGGAGGACTGAAAAGTCATCTGCTGCCATTTATGTTATTTCCTTGTCAGCCAGGTGGATCATGCGATCGGTCGCGTGCGTCTGTGAGTGGGTGTGCTCCCCCGTGTCTGTCCACAGCTTATCTTGAATTCCACTGCAGCAAACTGCATAACATTTTGGGTGGCCAGTTATTGCTGCATGTTCAAAGACCTCTTGTAGTTGCGGTGAATCACACTTTTCATTGTCTGTTATATCCTGCCATTGACTGCCCCCCTGCCTGTAGGGGACACTAGTGATGACACAGCTGATTGCATCACCGACCTCCCGTCGCTACTCTGCACCCAGAGACGCAGTGGGGGAAAACAGTTAGCACACTTCTGTTGTTTTGGACGGTGTGTTTGGCACAGCTAACAGCACTGCCAGTACACTCACTACGAAGTACCTCCCCGCCAGTCAGCCGCTGCTGTGGGAGCAGACAACTTTGGTGAGTTTCGAGTTTTGTTTTTGGCAGGATTGTATGAAATGTCGTATACGACGACTTTGAGCCAATTGCCTGCATACATTGCTGCTGGTTTTTGAGTTTGATTGAAGCCTAACAGCCCATTGTCCAGACATTGGGTTGGCCAATCGTGGGTTGTATTTATTATACAATTGTTAATGATGTTTCTCGAGGTGATTTCAAAATGAGTGAAGTAAAAATCATTAGAGACAACAAAAAGAAAAATTCTACAGTCATATTTTGTTCCTTCGCTGGGTTCAAACTGCGGTTTCAGAAAACGCTGCCGTGGCTTAAAAGAAAGGTTTTTCTGAAGAACGATCGTTTGATTTGGCACATGAAGTCACTTTTGCATCAACTGATTGACACCATTTTTTTTAACAGCCTGTCACAACACAAGTTTTGGGTTTCTTTATTTCAGTTTCTCTGAGGTTAGGTTGGTGCTAAGGTGACTTGGTCTATTTAGCTTTTCTTTGCATTAGAGGTACTTTGACATCACAGCAGCCTATAAGCATTAACGAATACATGAATACTGAGTCAAACAGCTGCTCGGTTTTAAAGACCGATGGTGAATACTTTCATTTACGTTTTAAACCTATTATTGAGAAGCATAAAGCGGGCAAATTGTCTAATTAACTGGCAATAAGAGACACCAGTACTCAGAAGTGAAAGGTGAAATCCACAGTGCACAAACTAAAGGCATCTATTCTTATGTCAGTACAAGATTATCTACTTTACTTGTAAAAAATACGTTTAATTGATTAATAGAGCAGAGACCCACAAAGACAAGCATTCAGATGACAGCAATCAACTTAAAAATTAGCTACTGATGCAATATAACGTAGGCTTGTAAAAAGAATAGTGTTTTTTATTGTGTATTTATATTCAAGCTTGATTTTGCTTCCATTCCTCTTTGAAATAACTCAGTGCTGACTCAATGGTATTCATCTTTTAAATGTTTTTGGTTCCCAGTGACACAGACTGATATACAGGCTTCCACAAAATGCATCAGGGCTTTTATGTTTCTCAAAAGTAAGAATTGAGCTGTGATTTGGAACTATGCTTAGATTATGTAAATAATCCCAGGAGATGATTTATTTAGCTGTAGCTCCCTACCTTATTCTTCAAACACTCTTCCTCGTCTTGTTACTCCTCATGCATCATGCATGGATATCGTTTGATGCCATTTTCAATTCAGAGTCCATTTGTTTGGCAGTGCTGTTCATCAAAATCACACTAATCCTAAAGCCTTCGGCACAATCGATAGTATTCAACTCTTTCTGAGACTCTCAAGAAGTGCTGGAGTGTCAGAGTTGACACTGCTGCTTTGATAAATCGTATTCTTCCTGTGCAAATATATGTTTCATAAGAAACATCTGCGCTGTTTATATAATACGACATAAAGGTAATCAAACAAAGAGTTTTCCATGAGCTAAAGTGCTGAGTTATATTTGCAGGGTTCTCTGTCAGCCCACATTCTGTTTTGTAACTTTTATACATTGTGCATGTTGAAAGATATATCACTCACTCCCCTTGAAGGCCTGAGCACCTTGTCATAAATGAATGATTGTTTGCCGCCTCTTGTATGGTTTTTTAACACATTGCTCATTTTAATTGTTGGCATTGGAGCGTGGCCAAGGTTTCCTTGTGGCCGTATTGCTTTTGGCTGTTTGCAGGTCTCTGGGAATTGTTTTTTCTAGACTTGGAGAGTCCTCCCCTCCCACCCCCAACCTCCTGAAGTCTGAGCCAGGCCGAGAACGGAGCCCTGGGGTACTCCTCGTTATCCGGAAAACACACACACACACACACACACACACACACACACACACACGGCGACCGCCGGAACGCACCATACACACCAATCACGTACACATGCCACGCTCCAGCCCTCGTCCCATAAGAGTTACGTCCATGCGCAGCTATTCTGCGTTAGCGAGTTACAGTAAGTTTAGAGTTAAAGCCGGAAATGGTGTGTAAAGATATGGGGGCCATGTCCTAGGTTCACATCCTGCCTCGCACTAGACAGTATGTGCCACAAACATCCACTTCCATGAACCTTGAACAAGAGGTTTTGGTCCTAAACCTATACTTTGGCCACAATGTTTCCTTAACCTCAACCAGTTAGTGACAATGGCCTCACCCTACTGTACCTTAACCATGAACACATATCATGGTCTGCTTACCAGCCACAGTTTACAGAAGCCAAGGGCCAGACATACCTGGACACTGATAGCCACAGATGTATTCGGAGAAGTGGAGACCATGTTCCAAGATGGTACCCCTTAATTGTATTGCAAACACTTGTTTGGGCCCATGAGCATGTGTTGCCTTCACAAGCCAAGATTTAGTCTGTTTTGGCAGTTCTGAATGCAGTAATCATACTCTGGTGCAGACCCAAAAACACAGACCCAAGACCGTTTGTGAGAGGTGGTCTTGCACCTTTTCTAAATGAACCCTACTGCAGTTTGTTTGCAGTGAGAACATAATCCGACCCAATCGCATGAAGTGAAACCAAACGCGGGCTGCTTGCGAAGAAGCCCGACGTTTGCCGGATACTGGGCCAAAGAGAACATACAGAATATGCCAAATAAAGTTCATAAAAATATTGACATTTATGAAGTTATTTGAGATAAACTGGAGAAGGGATTAACGTGCACAGCAGATCTGCGACTTCCCTGCACAGAAGTGGCAATTCTCGAGACAAAAAAGATAAATTAGCTCCTTCGTACACGCCACTTAGCAAATCATTTTTTTATTTGGTCCACTTTAATATGTGCACTGTGAAACCGAGCCAGACTAAATATAAAACTAACCAAACCAAAAGTATCAATTTCACTCTGATGCGGACTAGCCAAACGAACTATGGCTTGTGAAAGTGCACTAAGAATCACGGAAAGCACAAACGGTCTCGTTTGAGACTTTTTACTGGGCCTCATAGCAGAGAGTGATGTGCATGTGACCTGCATGTGATTGCATGTGACTGTGGCCACTATGACACATTTTCTCCACAGCCCTGCGCTGTCCTTCTAACTTCTAGCTAACTTTGGCAGGTTCAGTTTGGGGACCGACAGTTTAGCTGCTGTGGCTTATACACACACACACACACACACACACACACACACACACACACATGCAGCTGCATGTTTTTGTGTCTTTTTGAGAAAACACACTTATAACGTTCTTTTTGACACTGACTTGTCTGAGCCCTCCACATCAAACTATCAGGGAGCAAACTGGGCTGCAACGTTCGTGGCGAAAGCTCCGTATGAACGTGATTCAACGAAGATGCGTGGTTAACCCACTCATATTCAGCACATCCACGTGGAGTAACTCAAAGCTGTCGCTGACCATATTTGGTGTTGTGCGCACCATCAATGTTTGAACAACCCCATCGTGACCGACTGGAATCTGGCACCAACGCAAACAAATATTTAGAGTCAGTATAGAATCCCTGTAAAAATATGTGGGTTTTCATAGCGGCCATGCCAGCTCAATGAACATATATATTTGTTATAGCATTACACTTGGCCACTGATATAATCTGGCTCATATTTTTGTCGACTTCAAATTCTCCAATTTTTTTTTTAACCTTTTCGACATCCGTGTCTTTTTAATTTATCGCCATTCCTCAGTTCTGGTACAACTGAGCTGTCCTGTTGCAGTTCCTCTTTGACCTCCACTGTGTGACTGATGTTTTTATTGGTGTCCTACCGACTCTGGAGTGATGCGCCTATTACAGGGGTCACGTAGGTTACACCTCCCCCCTTCCCCCTCTACCACGGCTTGACAGAACTGCTGAGGCTGCTTTTCCCAAAAGCATTTTAATTAACTGCATCCTTGTCCCATTACCTTGCAGTGGAACTGAGATCAACTTCTCCTTTCAAAAACTCTTTAAAACGTTTTTTTTCTTTTGAAGAAATAAGTCATCTCCACCCGTCACCCCCACCTACCTCTTCTCCCCCTTTGCCACAATTTAAATTAGTTCCACCTCACATTCAAACGCTCACATGATCCCTTTGCACAAGTTCCAGATTACATGCATGTCAGTGGAACGTCCAGCCCTGGATGGTCCGGGGCTGGACGATGTTGCAGTAATCGAGTTAAGCAGCTCAGACAGTAGTGTTGCTGGAAGAAGGAACTTAGAGCTCATTATCTGTGGCTAAGAGTTATTTACTCTCTAAGCATTTTAGACATGGTCGCAACACACAAATTAGCAGCGGTCAATATCTCAATAATCTGGTTCCTCTAAGAGCACACACGTATTTAAGATTAAACAGAGGGGAGTTTTATTTCTGACAGGACCGTGAAGGTAAAACTTCACAGCGAAGAAGAATAAGTTGCGATTTGGGAGCAATTACAGAAAAGGTTTGGATCAAAACACAAGACGCAAGCGGATGATCGGCTAAGACGATGATAAGCTACAGCTCATAGCGAGAGGTCTACTAAATTATTGACATCCTGCACACTTACCATATTTTCACTCTTGCCAAAGAGTGCCAAATGATGAGGGGGAAAAAAAAACCAACAAACATATTCATCTATTCCCTAAGTGCTTCAAAGCACCCAAAGTGTAACCTAGACGAACCGAGCCAAATACAAACACTTGAAAAGAATGCGATGATGCGGAAGCCAAATGGTGCCGAGCGGCGTCTGTAACAGGAGGCAGCGAGGGGAGTTTTGAAGAGCCATGCTGGGCTGTTGGCGGTGGTGACACTCGAGCCGCGACACAGCTCACCGGGATGCGATTTAGAGCGTGTACTTCCACCTTCCAAATGATGGCACTTCTAAGAAGTGAAAATAGATCCTTCTGCCTTCTCGCAGAGTTCACAGATTTTTTTTTTTATATTTCCGCTACTGAATCATGAAAAAAGGTCTTTGTGGCTTTTGGAACTATGAAGCACATTAAGCTTATTTTCGGCTCGGTAACAAAAACCTTTCCTCATTAAAACTGAGGTAAAAGTTGTTCGTAAAAAACTTTTTACGGAAATTTCTGGTGTTTTGAATTGAACTCAAAAAGTGAGCAATTGCAGCTAAACTCATTTTGCATTACAAATTTGTTATGATATGAACTCAGTCTGACCTAGTTGAAGCAAAAGTGGAATAAATTACTTAATTCTTGGAGCCAATCACATCTTGAAATTCGGCTTTTGTGTCCGATTGTTGGGGACAGCAGGTAAGCTGAGCCGGTTTGTAACGTCTGACGTGGTTGTGTCGGTTGAATCCCGATCCACTCCTGACCATGGTGAGGTCCGACCCCTCTGCTGAAACTCACATACACACATCTCAGAGGAATACACCAATAAGCAAATTTCGCATTGACCTCATCCTGGGGGGCAAGGAATTCGTCCAAACTCTGAAAGGAAAAACAAACTGGGCTCCAGCCATGCACTGTAATGGATCCCTGGGAAAACTCTGGTTTCCAGGGCAAATTAAACGACTCTGGAGAAACAATGACAGAAAGTGTTGACTCAGACCTATGACTTAGCAAACAAATTTTGAGTTTAGGTTTAATTAAGTATACAGTATAGCCATTACGAAATACAAAGACTTAGTACATGTAGACCCTACAATGGTGGTATGTTGCTACTTCTTAATTTATTAAAGTAATAAGATAAGTTTTCTGCTTATTACCTTTCTCACTAAAGACAAAAGTCAGATGGTTATTAGTCCAGTTGGGAAAGGGCTTAAGAAACGGCACGTCCTGTGGTGTCAAAAATGTTTGACATCATCTGCATTCCAAAATGGCATCGTGACACCCTGCATCAGCCTCAGACCAAAACTAAGGGTAGTGATCAATCGTTTCAGAATAATAGTTGCACTTACATTTTATTTCTGAGTAAAGTTGAAATGGGAGAAATTGGAGCCAAAATGGCACAATTAGTATTTTGGATGAAAATGTTATCACATCAAAGAAGCCTAAAGAAGCTTATTTGTGTAATTGTATCGATTTAACATTATCAACGCTTTTTAAAAGGCTTATTGCCACTTGTTTCTGTTTGTATTAAATTTTGACAAACTATTTAATTTCCTTTCAACTTGATTTGAACGTATGAACACGCAAGTCTGATTACTTTGTCTTAGGCTGGAATTTCAGAAAGTGGTCAATTTGAACTGGTTCATTTCTGTGGATTTGAAGCCAGACTTTGCATGAAATAAATGAAAGATGTTCAACCAAATTCTGAAGCTGAAAACCAAAGAAAAAAAAAAAGGCGTAAATGGGACCATGTGGTCAATTGTGAATGACCCGACTTTTGTCTTTTTCCTTCTGGTTTGATTTAACCTGCAGAACCTTTTTTTTTAGTTGCAAGCTGGCAGACACCAGCGTTAACAATTTATTCATCTGTATGTGCGACCGTTTCTTTGTGTCTGAGAACCTGAAAGGGTTTAGACTTCCATGGAGGAGGAAATTTAAGACTTTTATAAAAGTTTTTCGCTCATCCCCAGTTTGTCCTTATTTGCGTTTCAGTGGCCATGTTACGTGAAAGGCCCTTTCTTTCCCCTCCTCAGAGCCACCAGTTACAGCAGTGCCAGCCCTGGCTTTGTTATGTATCTATTTATTTAGCTGCCGGAGTTAAATGGCTTAGTGACAAATTAGAGTGTAACGATAATGGCCGCGATGGTTAACAACGCTCGCTTCTCATCGAACAGAGGGGAGGAGGGGGGGGCAGGTTTTTCCAATGCCCCTTTCTCTCATTCTTATCCCGACGTATTTCACACCATCTCAATGTGAATGACAATTACTGCCCCCCCCCCATGTGAATGGGAGCTCTGAACTTTGTTTAATTTCTTTCTCCTTGGAATCTAACGTGGCAATCCAGAGAAGAGAGCGGTTTGCAACTGAAGCACACAATAGGGGGGGGGGGGGGGTCTTTTTTTTCAGGAGGAGCAGGCTAAGTTTGGAAAAAAAGGGGGGGTCAACAATCAAAATGGGAATGACATTTGCCATCAGCAGAGGCCTGCTTTATGCCAGCCATTGATGCGCCTTTTCCCCAAAGTGAGCCTGCAAGGGGGAAGAGATCTGCATTGCAAATTGCCAGCGCACCGGCCCTTTTCACAAGTGGACAGGCGGGTCGGGGGCACGGTTCCCACACACACCCCATCCCTCATCCAACCCCCCACCCCTGACAAACGCCCAACCCCTCCTAAACCTCAGCTTGCCCAAATGGCCTCAATCGTAGCCGCGTGGAGGCGGCCCAGCGTTCTCCCAGGCTGACTCCCCAGAGCAGGCATGCACAGTGGGGGCTTTGTTCCAGCAGCAAGGCCCGGGGAGGGTCCGGGTCAAGGGGAGGAGACCGACAACTTTGACAGGCTGCAAGGAAAGGTGTAGCCTGCGCCGTGCAAGTGCCCCCTCCCCACTGAACTTTGTTTGTTTGTTTTCACTCAGCTTTGCCACACTAAGCACAGGGTGTACACAGTTTCCATTATTGGAGGCATTAATGAGAATGAATGCGGCTTGTTTAAGCTGGTCACACCAACAGAAGCAGTCGTTAAATAAATGACACACACTGCTTTTTTTTTTTTTTTTTCGCATTCTTATTAGCCACCCAAATTGACAGTCTTGGTCACCCCCGCAGGTGTTTTCACTCATGTGGCCCGATTAGACCTTTTACTTCGGACAGTGTGAAATTGATTCTAAAACTAATTAATAAACTGGCGAACTGAAATGGCACTAGACCGGTCGGTTCTCGGGTTTTGAACAAGCTTATTAAAGAGATATGCGAGTAAAAGAAAAAATTGCATGACAATAATCCAACCAGGAAATTAACAAAGACTTGGACGACTTTCTTGGTGTCATAAAGTGACACATTGGGTGTAATTTTTAATAATTGTGACATTTCTGAGCTAACATACAACCTGACTCAAGCAATTTTGTTAAAGTGTAAGTAAGGGGATGTGAGGGAAGTCTGTGTACGCCCACACAGTCCGGAGGAAAGGTCTAATCACCATTAATGAAAACACCTGTGTGGGGGATCACAGCTGTGCCAGACGTTAAAAGTACTTTAACAAAACCTTCCATTTAATCATTGGTTTGGTTACATAGTTTAAGAATGTATGTAAAATGAATTGCTGAGCTGCAAGTCAGTGTAATGAGGCTAAACTTTGAGTAATGTTGTTGGTGTTTGAAGTTAAGCTGTATAACTGTCCAAGTGCATCGCATTAAATCACATTAAATGACAGGATCCCTTTTGATGTGATTAACTGATTTTTTCTCCTTATTTGTTTATTTTTTTAATCTTTTACTTATTAGATTAAAAGTTGTGGAGAAAAATGTTGATTGTTATTTCATTTTCAGCAGAAGAAAAACTTGGGCTTTATGGACCTCAAGTAACTTCAACTTGAGCAGAGATCTAATCAGCCAGAATAAGTGAAAACATCTGTGAGTGGGCAGGACCTTTAATCACAACGTTACAAAGGCGGCTCATTCTGGGTTCTGCTTTAGCAGCAGGTAGCAGCACAGCAAGCGGTGCGGCTATGTTTGAGGTTTAAAAGAAACCGATAACTAACAGAGGGGGGGAAAAAGAAAATCTAGCTATTGATGCATCTTTAAGCTGATGGTGCTGACAAAGAGCAACAGCAGTCACACAACTGCTCCTGGTTGACTGCGCAGACTTTTTTTACATGTTGCCTCACATCCCTTTTTATTGATGTGTTTAAGGCATTTTATGAAACACATAGACACAATCCAGGATAAAATATAAATGATGGGGAGCTTCGTAACTCCCCAGCATGCAACCTTTTTCCTCTCATCTTAATCACGAGTGCAGCTATCTGATTATGTAACCCTCGGGAATTGGCTTGTCTTTGGCTCGTTGCCTCGACAAATGTTAATTTTGAAAATAAGGGAGAACTCCTGAAGAGGAAAGACTGAAATTGTTAAAACACCATCATGGTGCACAGTGGGAGACATGAAATATGAAGTAGGACCTCTTTCGCTGGCTGGCTGCAGTATTCTCTCCTGTTTCACAGCTATGACAAAAAAAAAAAAAAGAAGTATTTTGCCTCACATTTCCTCCTCTACGAAGCAGAGATACATCTGTTGGTGAAGTAAGCGTAGAAAAGCACGGCTAAAAACTAGTTGGTCGACGCTGGAAGAATATGGTAAAATGGCTGTTAAAAGTGTTTTTGAAGACGGGGGAAGATGCCACACTTCAAATCCTCTGCAATACATTTAATTTTCTGCTGCCTACAATCCTCACTTCTCCACACCAAACTGCTGATGTGAGACTACAGAATGTCACTGTCAGTTAATCTAATGTTCTTATGTAGTGATCAAGAATTTTAAGCTTCCTTCAATGTACATTTAAAAACAAAATGCCAACAAATGTATGTTAATAAATGAATGTCAGATCTGGGTGTTGGTACAAATATTTGATCAACCGTTTTCCAGATGTTACAGGGGTTTTCCCCTTGGACTGCAATTAAAATGACAAACGTGTCGCTTCAAGCGACTAAAGCTCCCGCCCCTTCACAAGCAAACAACAGCGTCTGAGAGCTCACTTTAAAAACAACCATAAATTGTAACCCCGTAAAGTCCCCTTTGACCGAGCTTTTAATATCAAGAGTTTTATTGCCGGCCTTGACATCGTGAACAGGGTTGGTGGAGTGTCATTGAGAGTGAATGGGCTCTGGGTGTTGTGGTAGTAGAGTTATAAAGGTCGCCCCCCCCATCCTAACACGCTTTGTTATTCTACATATGTGGTGTTTTTAAAGGACCAGCCCAGTATCATGGCATGAAATAGTCAAATGCAATCCATTGGTTTAATGAACATGGACACAAATTGTGTTTGTTTTCATGTCGCTTGAAGTGAACGATGCCAATACAAGGTCAAATACGATCATATTTTGTGGCGGGCCAACATGCTAAACACTTCCACGGGACTATGCAAGTGTTGTAGAATTGAATATCGGCAAAGTCCAATTATGGGGGGCACTCTCCCCCCATCATAAGGGGGATCGCACCAACAAACGCAGGACTTGAGATTGGTGTTCGACACCGCGCGTCCCAAAGTGTTGTTGACTAAAAACCTAACTTTAAACCCAACCATGACATATTTCTTTAACTTGTCAAAGTGGTTTTGTTGCCTAAACATAACTTTCGTTTTGTAACATAATTTTGTCCCGAGGGACAGGGGAAAAAACAGACAAGTTGTGTCTCTGTACACAAAACCAATACGAACACACATCTGTAGAATGAGTTTAACAGAGTAAATTCCTAAATCATCAAGCAGATATTGAGACATGAGTTGCATGTGGACTACGGAGTAGCCCTTAGTGATAGTACATAGGTTTGAACATGTATTTTGCTGGAGAGCAACATCTGGAGTTTATATAAGTTTAAACATTTTGCATTGCACCTTTTGTTCATGTCATTTTGCTTTATCAAATATCTCTGTTTGCAGTTGCTGTTCCTCTTGGACTAATATTTGATCCGTGGCAGCCTGGGTGATTCTGGATCTCACTAAATTTGAACTCTTAACCGAATGAACGAAATGATTTACGATCCTGAGAAGCAAATGCCAGGGGGTATATAAATGGCACAATACAGAGAAAATAGACTGACGTTTTTACTTGCAAGGCTAACACACCAACAATCCATGCGAGTAGTCGCTACTCGGCCTCCTATTCCATGGACCGCACCTTAAAGCAGCAGAAAACATAGCGTGCAGCAGTGGAAAACAAATGTGTAGCAAAAACAATACGTGAAAAGTATATTTGCATATATGTGAATATGCCCAAAATAAAAAGCAAATGATTCACACAAACCTTTGTTTCATTCTAAATTGCATGAAAGCAGAGATGCAACAGAATAAGGCTTTCACCCTGGGGTGATTATGTACGTATGTAATGAGCAAAAGGAACACAATCAGGGCTGAGGTGAGGAGGTGGAGAGGGTATTTATTTATCTTTTCCAGTTGGACTGGGAACCTGGTGGTTTTATATTGGCCAGTGTGAAAGGGGAGGCTGCTCAGGGGCCCCGTCTCTCTGTCTCCGCCTTTATGTTTGGATGCCTTTGAGACAGGACGTGAAGGTATGTGGCTGGGAGAGGGCAAGCTCAGGGATGAATAGCTTCACGTTTTGAGTTGTTTTTAAAGTACAGGGTTGTCTTCACCCCACTGTGTCCTCTGCTCCCGAGTGGATTCATTGTGAAGGCAACCTGTTGGTCTCTTCATGAGATAAGGACTGAGACAAACGGCAAGATATATTTACAAAAAAAGAGATGAGAATGATTCGTGGACTGAAAATGAATGTAATACAATTTTAATAATTGTTTGAGTCATGCAAAAATGACAAACATTCACTGCTTCCAGCTTAACAATTTTCTGCTTCTTCAATTGAATCTTTGGGTTTAGCAGTTGGTTGGACAAAATGAGACATTTGAAGACGTTACCTTTGGCTCAAGGGAGACTGTGATGGGCATCTCACTATTATTTCTGACAAACAATTACTTGAAAAACAATAAAGGGCATCAACATGATCTCCCTTACATATGTGAAATGACCACAACCTCTTAAAAGCGCATTACGCGAATTACAGATGATTTCAACCCGATAATTTACCTAACCAAGTAGTTTTGTCAAATGTAATTGAGAATGCAGTTTAAAAGATGCAAAAGTGCCATGAGCAGTTAAAACACTCAACGTTAATATCTACATATGCGGAAGTGTTGGTATGAAACATATTTTTGGACAAACATTAAGATTGAATGTATTTCGTGAATTGCAGAAATGTAAAATGCCAACATTTTATTCTGGCAACAAAACAACTTTGAGGTTTAGGAAAGAACAGATCATGGTTGGGTTGAAATAAGTGTTTTTTTTTAGTTTTTTTTTACATAACTTAGGTTGCCTCCATAATGTAAAATAAGTCAACATTGACTTCTGGTTTCACATGGGGGAACGAACGCTGGTCACCTGGGTGCGAGCCCTCCACCCCAACCTCCTTCCTCTGCTTTGATTAAAAAGTATTCCTGTAAAAGTACCTGGCAACTAGTGCCGGCATGCAATTCTAACACATAACAGAGCATTGGTGGTGGCACGTTAAGAGGTCGTGGACACATCAGGTATTTTCTTCAAGATCAGGCTGCGTTAGCTCGATCGCCACATGTTCTCAAAAGGAACACAATTAAATATCTACTGTATCGTGAGCAAAGGCACATCAACAGAAAATGATTAATTATGTATCCCATCTTCAATGCAAGAAAATAGTTTCTTTATGCTCCAGTAAGAAGGTGAAAATAAGGATTTCAGTGCATGACAAAACTGAGCTTTGGCGTCTCCATTCAGACTCTGTCAAGCGTTCCTTTCTCCGAGCCTCCATGAGACAACTATTAACGAGCGAGCTGATTTCAAAGCCCCTCTGGGTTGGAGAGACTGCATGTCCGGGCATCTGTAGAGAGGAAAAAAAAAAAGTCCCATATTGCTCTCTCGCTCTCTCCTTTCTCTCCCTTTGAGAACTGACAGAAATTTCGACAGTGGCAGTAAATTCACTCCGCAGACCTGCTGGGAGGCAGGGGAGCGCGGCGATGGGAAGGCCTTTTCTGCACTTCAAGGACCCCGAGCGTCTGCCGGATAGCCTGTCAGAAATACTAAGGCTGATAATAAATTTGCTTTTTTGCACAGCTGTGGCTGTGAAACGAGCGCAGAGGCACCGGGGTGGAGGCGAGAGCTGGAGGAGACAAATCTCTGTGAGGCAATTGGCTGGCCTAACTTTATAGAGGGAGCAATTGTTCAAACGGTGAAGGCAAGCCCAGAAGTGAACTTTATCACCACTGCAAAATTCCTTCACAAACAGAGTGCCTTTTCTGTGTCACATTTATGCTGAAAGACATGTCGGAAATATATCATGTAATGTTTCTCAAACTCTCGAGTCTATGCTGCAGAAAATTCCAATTACCCGCAACCTTTGATGAGTGAGACGGCTCCATCATGACTTTTGTGTTGAGACTTCCCAGCCAAATTAAAAAGTCGTTCGCAAAATAACGGTCTGCTTTACAGCGTCTTTGCATCCACAGGTCTAAGCCTCTTTCGTCTCCTTTTCATGAGGCGTCTCAGGTCACCTGCCACACACCCACACCTACCCACAATGCAACTAGACTGCCGACTGTTTGATCCGAGATTTGGTAAAATCAAGAAACTACCAGGGTCACCAAACTGTCTCTCTAAACCTAACGAGTAGTTTTGTTGCCCAAACTTAACCAAGTTGTTCAAACTTACTTATTTAAACCAACACCACAGGGGCTTGCACAGGCGCACTGTTCGCAATAAAAATTATTTTGTACACTATCCTATGAATGGTTGTATACGTTGAACTCGACTGAAAGTATTTCTGGCACACTGAATTAAAAACACATGGCAACATGCTTAAAATAGGCGAACCCTCCGTTACGGTCCCGATGACTATTGAAGGGATCAAGCCTGTGACTGTGAACTTAGTCGCAGGGCGGACATTCTACACTTCTTCTGCCTCGGGGCCTGTTTGCTCTGTAGCATGTATGTCAAAATTTACTTCGAAACTCTGAACTGGCAGTTTGTGGCACCGTGAAATAATTCCTGCAGTTATTGCACCCCGGTAAATAAAATTGATTCAGAATGAAGACTCCTGTGTTGATGTGAACTTTTTTTTCTCAAGTATGAACGTGTTCATGTTCAATAAGATTTTATACAAATACTCTTCTGAGGCAGGTTACGCAGAGTACATTCGGAGACGTCTCCTCACATCCTCGCAAGAGCTGCCTCTCGTTCCTTTTGCTCCGTGCTGCCTGTGATCCGCCTCTCACAATGTAAAGGAAGGTGATACGTGTCCCTTTGCAATTTCCCTCATCTGAAGCCCTTATTTCTTTTCTTATCGCACAAACGGAATGAGATCTGTGAGAAATTTGTTCTCCTGGTATCTGCCCCTCTCCCTTTTACTTCGCCCACTCGCTGTCCCATCGCTCCCCCAGCACCCCCCCCTCGCGCTGCGTTCCGTTCGCTTTGAGCCACTCGGTGCATTAAGGCTGGAATTTGAGTATTGAATAAATCAATTTGATCCCTTTTTTTTATTTTTTTATATTTTGCACACGCCCCACCCTGCAGTTCAGGCAGGCCTGGAGTGTCCAGGACCTCCTCGTGAGGCTCCCATGGGGGGATACCTGGTGTTTGAAGCCATCTGCCTGGGTACAAAAAAAACCTCGAGTCTGGGGGGTAGAGAGGCAGGGATGGTGATACAAAGTCAAAAAGGGAAAGGGTGAAGTAGAGAGGCAGAGAGATGGTTTTTCCATTTTATATTCTTTTCTATCATTTTTAGTATTGGCTTTAAAATGTTGTTACATTCTATTCATTTGTAATTTATTTGTCTCTCAAATTATAGACGACATCTTTGTGATCCAGAACATGTCTGAATAACATTGGAGAATGACAACCCTATTCACGCCTACGATGATTGGACAGCCTTCCAATTCACCGAAGAACTATTTAAGAATTGGACTGACGGGTGATCTAGATGAATTCTAGCTGGATGCCAAAAAAGTGTAAAACCCATTCGTGAGACGGATCCACCAAGACGCATTCATAATCTTTATTCCTTCCAAATAAGTTTGTCAACTGTACTGGCAAATTTTCTTGACTGGATTAAGGGTTGTCCCTGATTTGCATGTTTCCTGAGAAACTGACTAGCGGAGACGCATACTTGGGCTTAATGAAAATGTATTAAATTGCATCTGGAGTTAATCCAGGTACATGAGATGGATGACAAAGTATGAATGGGACCTAAAACTTCCACTGAGACGTCAAAACCAGCTGCTCTGTGATACAGAATTATTGTTGATGTGCAACAGGTTGAGTACTCACTGATTTTGCATAGGAGAGTGCATATTATATAACGCAATGGCAATAACTGCCACAAAACCGCTGAATCTAGTTCACTAAATATTTGGTCCACATCTAAGGAACTTATCATAACTACGCCAACAAGCGCTTGACCAACACTTCAGCGGCGACCAACCAATAATGTAGCTGACCACACTTGGCCGTTTTGTAGCTTTGTCACTCGTCGTGTGAATATAGCATTAGAACATTACTACAAGTTACAATTAACACTACTTTCAATGGCCGATATTCAGCAGACCTGCTAATAAATGAAAAGTCAAAGCTTTTGTCAGGTTTTGTGCCGCAGTAGCTTCCAGTAGCAGACTGTCGTCTCTCGATGAAAAATTCAAAACGGCTAAAACCCGGTGCATAATTCTGGCATGGATTAGATATCAGTGACTCTGAAACATCAATCAAGCCATTTCCATTCAGAATGGATACACGTTCGACCGTCTCTTTAATGTAACCTCAAATGTCTTTACTTGAAGTGGTTTGGGAGCTTTGAGGTAAGATCAAATAGCTTTACGCATCAAGATAAGAAAGCACCGATCCGTGTTCAGCCACCAGCCTCACGCTGTCGTTCTGGCATTTTCTTGTTAATTCCGTGGTCTCGCTATCTGTGTACATGCATTACTCACTCGCTGCTTTTCAACTCTCTGCTGCTGGTAGAATTCAAAGAAGAGCGTGTTTGAATTAGGTTCATCATTTCAAGTGGTTGCAGCATGGGCAGAGTTTTTCAGTTTCAACATCACCAGGTGTTGTGAGGACTGTGGATTTTTTTCCTTTTTTAAAATCTGACAGAGGATCGACTAACAGTTGAGTTGTGTTCTGCGAAACATCCCCTTTTTGGGGTTTTCTTTCAGTAAGGATACTCAACATTCTCCTGGATAATCTACCAGCAATGAAGGTATTCACGGTCATTTAATTATTTCAACTTTTATATTCTGGCAGCTTGGTATGCATGCTATATAGTATACTAAAATACCCATGAACCTTAGCCTATGGGTTTGGTGAAAAAGCGCAAATTCAGAATTCCATTTTTGTGTCTTCCAGGCTCTTTCCTCTCAAGATGAGGTAACTTCATATAATCTATTTACTCGTTTCATATAATCTATTTACTCGTTTTTGTCAAAACAGCTGACAAAATTAAATATTTGATAAATAAATATCCTGTTTTTTATTTGTTCTATCTTTAACCCTTAATGTTTCTGAGTAAATTTAAAATGACAGGATGCACACACGTGAGCCGTCCTTTGTTTACCCCGTGTTTAACGTCACATTGCAATGATTTCTGGGTAATTCCCGAAGGCAAAGTCTGCATCTAATGCTGACTTACGGAAAGGGTTCATAAAGGGCTCAAAATGTCTGCCAGAAAGCCCTCAAACACTCGACGATTTGACAGTGGGACAGCCCTAAACCCTCACAGACTTTGCGGGAGTGCGCCTCAAAGTCTGAGTCCGTAAGCTCATTCCAGGACAGAGGAAGGCCTCAGCTAGGCCTCTATTTATAATGTGGGAGGTACTACCATAAGTGTAGTGAATCCCCACTTGGTGCTTCTTGTGGATAGGAGGGCAAACAGCATGCAGTCTCTAACAAATACATTTCTTTAAATTGGTCAAAAAAAATATAAACTCACAAAAGTGGCTCATTCGGTGAAAATAAGTGTTAAATTAGCATGTTGCGTAGTTTAAAGTAAGTTAGTGTTGCGTATGTGATGCAAGCTCTGTGGTAAGAGTACAGTCAACTTTTTTTGTCATACATGGGACACGCTCAGCGTCCTCCTGGGTGAAAGTCATGTTTGTTTGACCCATAAATAGACCGGACTTTTACTTCTGGAACCCTGGACACCCAGTTCTCCTGATTGGCTACTTATTGAAAATAAGCCCAAAGTGACATAATAGGAGATTTCAGACAAAGACGCAGCATAAGATATGCTGTGTTCAACTCAAAGCAGCCCAAATATAGCATGCGTTACACAAAATGAGTAATGGGGTTTAAATAAATGGGATGTGCAGAGTGCTTTTTCTTTTGGAGTCATTTAATACTTAAACTCACCCATATGCTGAGCCATCTGTGCTCCACATAGCTTTTCTGTTTTCTATTGGATCAGCACACTAACTGGCAACCTTACAACTTGAAGCCCAAATAATAGACTGTTTTTGAAATCAGCTAATTTCAGGTTCACATATGTCTTTTTCCACGCCACCCTTAGACCTAAATGGCGACAGTTTCTCTTGGCTGCACATGCTAAAGCTAAGCATGCTAGCAGGAGGGCAGCATGCAGCCAGAGCATAACGCCTTGTGCCAAGGGCCAATTTGCAAAGGAGGGTCCGGGAGGAAAGAGTCTGTGCTTATGTTGGCTCAGACCGCTGCTCTAGTTCAACTGACTTGACCTTTTCCATATGAGTCAACCAACAAACTCTGTGGACACCCAGGGAGAAGGCATAAGAAGAGAAACGATGATTAGAGGAACTGTATACTGTCTACTGTTTGAATAATAATAATAGTAATAATAATAATCATCTTCATTTATGGAGCACTTCTCAAAATCCAAGTTACAGAATATTTCACCAAGACAGCAATAATAAAAACCGACAAGTCATGAATCATGTTTAAAAGAGCAGAGGGTTCCAAGCTGTTTTAATTGGAGGGGGCGTTCTTTTCCCAGTCGGAACTAATTTCTACCGATTATACCGACACCTCGTCTTGGCATTCAACATTACATAAATTAGCCTAGGGGCTAGCATACTTCTATAGTTCTTCTACTATTATTATCTACTATAAGTCACTGCACTTTTGACAGAACACCAGTGTTGAAATTCAGCCTGCATGCCTGTTTTTGTAACGTAACATTGTTGAAGCAGAGGAGCAAATATTGCTAGCGGGAGCAACAAGTTAGCTTAGTGTATAAATGGTGTAACTGTCCCACAGTCCGGCTCTTGGTGAAACACAGGGATCAAAGGAGAGGAGAGAAACTAGCACCACAAAAAATGACAGCAAAACTCTGTAAAGACTCACTGAGCTGAAATTAAACTATTACAATTATCCCATTTTTCAGGGGAGTGGTGGTGGGAGGGAAACACTTACATGCCATCAACAGCCAAAAGGTCATTGGTAACCTTGAGCAGAGCTGTGATGTGGGTCACTTCCTGAAACCAGATTGAAACTTTTCAAAAATGTTACTTTTCCAGTACAGAGAGAAGCTGTGTGGACAAAATTTCTTCCAAAATTTTTTAAATGAAAAATAACTTTTTTTTTTTTTTTTTTTTTTTTTTAGAAGCATAACACAAAAACATTTGACACAAACATAATTTCACAGTGCTATAAGGAGATTATATCGCATTACAGACATGGGCTTCATAGAAAGTGTTGTCTATTGTCTTTATCATGGGCAAAGAGACCAGAGATTATTTAAAATATATGCAGTTCCATTTCCTATTTGACATGGCCTGAGTTGGCCCATGCTATTTTAATTCATTCAAACCTATACGTGGTGCTCCACATTCCCCAGAGTCTCACTGTGTGTGTGGAAGTGGTGTGAAATGGAGAGCTATGAGACTGTAGTCTGATGTCAAACCCATGTCGACGTTTGAAATCTCAGATGACACCACTGTTATTAATTGGTTTAAGTAACTTTATATTTATCCAGGTTTTTCACGGAATGAAATGTCTGCTCATTTTGGGAAATGGAAGGAACCCATGGACCCTGTAAAATAGAGTTAAGATGGAGAATATGAAGCAAAGGATCCTGGGTTCAAGCCTGACCAGTTACAACTTCCCCCATTGCCCTTTTAATCTCTCTCCTGCTGCTATCTAAATTATATTATATATATTTTTTCACCACAATTGTGTTGCAATAAAAGGTGCTCAAACACATAGTTAAGTCTCAAACTCTGAACAAAGCAAAACATCTGGGGGAAAAGGCGGCTGCACCTTTGGGTGGTCCGAGCCTGACACCACAGATGATGATGTCTTAAGCACAGAGCAGCACAATCAAAACTTCCTGCATGTACCGGCAGTGCATTCATACACAAACGAGGTCCAACCTGGCAGCTTCAGTCCCTCTTTGTCTTGGCAGGGGTTCTACCTGACAGTGACTAATGCTCCCGTTAAAGAAACATGCGCGTGTTTTTGTGACGGTACAAAACAGACTGCTGCGTTGCTGTGGGCTGCACCCTGCGGAGTGGATGTGCATGAGTGAATGATAGCTGTCACAGTTCAGCTGACACTTCAGATGCTATTTCTTTAATCTCTTTTTTTTTTTTTTTTTCTATTTCTCTCTTCGCTAATTTATGCTGAAGATTTAGTGCGGGATCATCTGATGTGAGGGAATTAGACTATTTTCTCAAAATAGACATGAGAGCAGATATGTCACTCGCACTGTTGCCATGTTGACTCAAATAGCCTCAGTGAAAAGTCCTCCAGAAATAAACTAAATTATTAACCTTCAATAATCACATTCAAAGCTTACAGTGTCTGCATATCTCGTGACACGGCATGAACTGTAAGCACCAGCAGTCTGTACATGCAATCGGGCGTGCGTTTTCATTTTAACCATGGATGAATTAAGCATGCTAGTTCTGTCACGGGCCTCGTTCATCGTCGCTGGAACGAAGAGCTTAATTTACGGCGTCTGTCTGATGACATCTTTATGTGGTGCAGAGAATCTGTTAAAGGAGGCACAGCCGCTTTCACTTTGCTTATGGAGATGTCTGGGGAAAACACACACACACACGCTCATGTACTATACACACACAGGGGTTTCTGTGTATTGCTGACAGCTGCCTCATGTGTGTGCGTGAGCCACCCATGTCATGTTTTGAAGCATCATTTGTCATACATACTGGACAGTAATTGTGCTGCTGTCTGCATTCATTCCTGCAGACATATTTATTTTTGACAACATTACACATATTGTGTGCTGGAGTCAACCGTGTCGGCGTGTGCATCAGTTACAATACGTCGGTCCAAGCTGTGGTCACTCCACAGCTGTTTTGAATTTCAGGAGTGCATTGTCTCGGCTTTCAAAATGTCTCCTGGATTTTTCTTCCACCCATTTCCTGTAGAAACGATTGTTATAAATGTTATATTCGCACAAGGAAATTACATTGTAGTTTAACGACTTGAACTGTGGTTACTTGGAGTTCAGAGAAGAGTTTTCCCAGAAACCACAGCCCGACAGTATTTTTCTTATTGTTTTGATTCAAAGCAATTCCTGTTAATGTGTCCATTGTAATTATTTTTTACTGCTGATTCGTATCAGTTACTAGAAAGTATTTGACTAAATTGTCTTCCACACTAGAATGTGTTGTATATTTCCAACATTTAGTTAGAATCAACTGCGATAGTTCATTTGGTCAACGTTGGAAAACAGTTGCTGATTTACAGAAAAAGAGCAACATTAGAATTAATTTAGATTTGTCTCTGGTTACTCATCGAATGCAAGACCAATATTCACTCTCCTTTCAGTTCCCTTTTGTTCTCCACCAGTTCCTGAGGCAAACATCTGGCTCTTTATCTGCTCAATGCTCTGCCTTGCTCACCTTTGCTTGGAAGTAGGAACACACCTACTTTTAGCACGGCTGCATGTAAATGCGAAATTTAGTGGAATTTTCATGAGCCATGTAAACAGCTTAGTGGGAATATTTGTCTTTTTCAAAATGAGGCCAAAGACCTGAATATTTTCTCTTGACCACCCTGAAGCTCTACAGAAGAACTGAAAAAGACAAGTTCAAATGTGAACTCCGATAATTTGTGTATGTACAGTGCTCACACATTTATGTAGACAATGCATGGTGTGTCGAGTGCCTGCTTTCATTCATGGTGTGTATTCATGAGAGACTCAACTGCCAAATCTATGTGAGCAGCGTGACCTTTAGGGGGTCTGCAGTGTTTTCTAATAGTGCTGATGAGGGGGTTCAGGGCCATGGGGGAGGAGAAGAGGGTTAGGGTGAAGGGGGAATGAGAGTGGAGTTGGGTGGGATGCAGGGATGGAGAGGAGGGGGCAGGATGTCAGGGAGGTCCACTTGGCCATGAAATTAAAAAGAGAATGCAACGCGATACAAGGAAAATAAACAGAAGGGCCTCCCCGGTTTGGTTTAAACAGCCGGGGTGATTATTGAATTGTGTTGATTGTTTCCTGGCTCCCCATCTTAAACCAGAAGACTAATGGAGAACTTGGCCGCTCACAACTTTGAATGGACGATCAGAAATCACTTGGTTCTGTAAATGTCATACTTATGAAGGGCAGTGGTCATATGAAATATGACTCGACTGTTAATTCGCTAAAGTAGGATAATCAGGTTTTTTCCTACCAAAATACATTTACAATGTAGTACTGGACTCCTTTAAATGCATTCACATAGAAAACAACTTTTATTTTCAAAGTCTCGTGTGCAATAGTACCTTCAAATTAATAGCTTGTCTTCCTGAATCTCCAGTGACGGCTTTCATCCATCAAGTTGGAGGAAACGTAAAACTGCCAGTAGCGATGATAAACAATTTTGTAATTGACCAGAACAGGGTAATGATGTTCAGCGTATTGGGTATTTCCTGTTCAACTCATTCGCTGACCTCTGACCCCTCCCCCCCCCCCCAGTCATTCCCATGCTCCGTGTGTGGCGCTGACGTGCTCTAAGTCACCTTTGGAGTGAAAAATCTAGTTTCTCATCAAGCCAATTGTCAGATAAATGCATTTTTAGAAAAGACATTCTTCATTTGTACTTTAATGAAGGCAGTGTACTACCGGTGGGTTGTCCCTTTTAAAAAAAGCTTTAGTCCTAAAACTGTGTCTTGGTCTGATATTTGAGATCATGTGTAGGCAGATTACAAGTCAAGGTTCAGGCTGTTCACATATCAAGTCAAGTTAGCAGTTCCAAAAACAAATGCACCATCATTTTGTTTGACACCGCACAAAAATGTCAGACGGCTCTCATGTAACTGAAACGGCATAGTTTGACACTGAAGCAATGCAGTGGAAAGTTGACTCATGCACAGTACTTTAGGAAAACCTCTACTGTGGGGATGTTTTCATTTTTGTAATGACGTTTTTTTTTTTTCTTCTAACACTGGAGCAAGAGTCCTAGCGATGATGCGTCTGTGGCTCTGACACAAACTAAACAAATGTAATAGGGGTTATTTTGAAACTTGACACGGGTGTGTAAAATGACCGGTACATTTACAGACTGAAGTGCATGTTAAGGAGTCCAAAAAGCACGGTGCATGTTGCCCTGAACTGGCGCAGGATATTCTCTCACCATGTTCAGCTCAAAACTTTGCACACAATATGCATTTATGTCATTGAATGCTTGCATTTGTTCACACACATGTGCGTGAGAAGGCTCCACAGGGCTTTCCTCTGCAGACTGTTTACTAAAACACACACGGTACAATCCGGTGCTGATGGTTGGCATATGTGGCCAGAGTTCCCCGCTTGCACCATGACACAAGAATTCACACTCCCGCTTCCACCGAGCTCTGCCATGGACAGCTGCACTTTTAACAAGAGCACAGAGATTCAATTACTGGCCCGTTTCTGCTCTGGAACCTCATCAGCTGAGCCACACAGGAAATTGCCTCTCGCAGTGTAAAGGTGGTAACTGGATTGTTGGACTCTTGAGGGGAGAATGTACACACATTGTTCCTGTGTGTACATTTGTTAATGTTGTGAATTGTTGGCAGATTGCATAATGGCGAGTGAGGTTTAGTTCCGCTGGGTACAGTTTCTACAAAAAGACGTCTTCTGATAGAGGTGGTGCGTTTTTGAGTTTTACAGGTTTGCAGTCACTGGGGCAATGAGCAAGACATTTTTGGCAGTTTTCACTGTAAAGAAGTGAGCACAGGAGAGTTTAAATCAGATTATTTTAGTTTCTGGCCCATCGTCTTCTTTTTTCCCCCTCTCTCAGCCTGGTTGTGAGTCAGGATAGAGTGGTCCAGCTCCCGCTGCTGTCGCTCCTTTGCCTCTAACGTAATAATTCTCTGACAGCTTAAGTATTCGTACCACCGCTGCTTTGGCAACTGACTGGGACGCTGAATCACAGCGAAAATCCTGCAATAACATTTTCATGGAAATTAAGTTGTTAGGCTTTCTCCTCATCCAGAATATATGGCTATGAAAATATTTTCTTCAGCTGACATTTCACTGTTAAAACCTACATGATTGCTCCAATGAAGTGGGAATGTTTCCTGCTTTGGCCTTATTGTAATTCACTTAGTAGAATATTTAATTCCACTGAATTTGTAATCCACTACACACCTGTAAAGTGTCCTGACTGCATCTTGCACAGTTGCAACGCTATCGTGCTCAAAATCTTTCCACAGACATAGAATATAACTAACTGGTATTGGTGTCAGAACAATACTAGTGTCGCTGTCGTGGCTGGTAAATATAACCCCCCCCCCCACCCCCCATACAACCAGTTATCAAATGAATTCATGTTTCTCTGCTCAGGTTTCTTGTATTGCGCGGACTTTGCCTTTTGGCTCCGTGGCAGCACTCTGTAATTCACTCCAGATAAGGTTGTCATCTAAAGTGGCTAAAATGTAAATATGAAAATGTGCTGGTAATTCATACCAGTTGGTCTGGGAAAGTAGAACAAGTTGGGAGTTCCTTATGAAAGCGTCTGCATTTCGGCTACCTTTGACATTTTGTTGGCAATCGGCGGCCGTGCGAGTGAATGAAGCTCTTTGAACACATGCTTCAGTTTTTTTCTTTCCGTGAGAGGGAAGTGCATCAAGTTATTGGTTTCCTTTTCCACTTTCACCTCACACACAGTTTGGCCGAGTCACTCCACAAGTGAAGAAGTGGATTATAAATGTATTCTTAATAGCTTCTACGAAATGCATTTAGTTTGGTGAGTTGAGATAAAAAAAAAAAAAAGAGTTGGTAACTTAATGTTCTTAGAGGCCACAAAACATGGAAAAAGAAATGGTTATGAACCGATAATGAATAGTTTCAAAACCTTAAGGGCTGAACCACAAGTGACTCTCAGACGTTAGAGGTTTGAACCAGTAGTGCCATTTCAACATGTGTCACTATTTTCAAATCAGAAATAGAACATGGACGTCTGATAATCATCAGTGGCCGCTGCCGGGAAGCCACGGGCGCAGTGCTGCTGACAGTAGCTTCGAAGCTTTCGTTTCCAGCGCACATATCATGGTGTCAACGCACAAAGTAGGAAGAAAAGCCTTCCCAGAACCATCCGGGAAAAACAGAAGTGCCTTCACTCTGTCTCCAGACCAAAATAAATAACCAAAGAACCGAAGCACATTCCTTTTCCCTGAAAGCCACCTTCATTTTCCTCTGGATGCAGGGCTGTTGCAGACACATTTTTTCTGCCATTTGGGAGCCATTGAGTGTTGGATCGGCTAATTCCTCTGGGATCAGGATGTGTCCCAGCCATCAGTCTTCGTCAATCATCAGCCCGGCTGCTTCCACATCCTGATCTTTCTTGTTTGGTAGCGCTGCAGCATAAAAAACCACCAAGCTGATCCAGAGGTGGTTTTTTTTGTGTTTTGCATGTGTAGTAGGTTGGAAATGCTACATGTTAGTTTTTTATTAAAACAGACCCCCCCCCCACACTTTCTTTGTTAATAATTGAACTATTCTAACACTCTTCAGACTTTATATCGAGGTGTTACACGATCACGTCAGTAGATGGCGCTTTGGTGCTGCTGTGGCTCCATTAGAGAGAACGTAGCTACAGGCTCCGCTCATGCGCAGCTCAGAATAAAACTAGCTCTGGCCTGAGCGTGACGCTAACGTTGGTCCTCTCTCTGTATTAATCCACAGGTAGGCAAAAGGTGTTTTCTGTCTAACTTGAGTTATGATCGAATGTAAATGCAGTTAAATGTTTTGTAATGTTGTAACATGATTGGAGATGTGTGATAAAGGTAGTTAGCTATATTTTGTAGCTAGTTGTTCTGACGAACGTTGTAATGCTACCTAGCTAGTTCTGTCCGTGAACTTCAGTGTTACACCGTAGCTGTTAAATGCTAGTAGAACTGGATGTGGAATATATTTGGATTCATTTGAATTTGTTCACACCGTGTTGTGTAAATTGTGAAATGTTATGATCTGCAAGGCAGCTCGGAATAAAACTAGCTCTGGCCTGAGCATGACGCTAACGTTGGTCCTCTCTCTGTATTAATCCACAGTTAGATCAGTTGGCTACACAGTGCTTCCTAGCCTGTGTAACCTTTGCTGCCGGTCCAGATTTCCCCTAGGTCTGGTGCCGGTAGCGCATGATTTGTCAAGTGTTATGTTTTAAGTTAAGCTAAACCACGACGCTGTTTTAGAAAGAAAATTACAGACTCTTCCAGTCTAACTGCATAAACCCAAAGACATAATGACCACTTTTAAAGCTGCTGAAATATTGTTTTGTTTTTTGCTCCCCTAAATGGTGTAAACGGACATCCCAGTTTTCAGGCATTTGTCCCAGCATCCCCACAGGAACACGCTTTGCACCAAACATCACACGGAGAGTATTCTTTTTCTTTTTCTAAAAATAATTGATTGGAATTAGTCATCAGGGCAAGACTGATGATATAATGTCAATAGTACCATGTGCAGTTACATAACTGTTACACAACTTGTATAACTACTTGTATAGTCTTTACAGGGCTCCTTGAGTTAATGGCCGGTAAGGATGTATTTTCACCCAACAAAATTTAGACTTGTTTTTTTTTTTTTTGCCACTTGATTTTTTTTAAATGTTTGTTCTTTTCTTTTTTTGCATATTAAAGCTGAACAAGGCAACTGTCCATGTTGACGGCTCAGTGTGTGATAGATTGCAGGGTGGGCTGGGGGAAGCGTGTTGTTGTTGAAGGGGCCGGTCCGTGCATGCCTGCAGGGCCGAGAATGAATACTGCATTTTTTTGTGAATGACCTTGCTATATTTTAGAGGAACAGGGAACACTATGAGAATTGTGTTGCACGTGTGCTGAATGTGATGGATATCAACAGTGGTGTGTGTGTGTGTGTGTGTGTGTTGGTAGGTTACTAATTTATGGAGAGTTTTTCATGTTGAATATAGTTTTATTTACCTTTTTTTTTCTGGGGAAAAACATTTTAATAAAGGAAGAGATATGTTTTGTCTCAGACTCTCACCAAAGGTACTTTTTTGTTCCTCTGTCTCATGTGTTCATGCTGAATGTTTATTTCAGACAAGTCATAGACATCATGCACTATTTTAAATTGCTGCCTGCATATTCTTTTTAAATGCACATTTAATTTGTTTTGAGTTCATATGCATGAAACGATCCACAATGAATGCTTCCTGAACGCTCTGTCATCATAATTCCATTTAACTGACCAGAGGAGATCCCAGGCGCTGGATCACTGAACCTTACGATGTTTGGGCAATCTTAAACTCATTGCTTATGTTGCGTGTCATTCCAACATTTTGCAGGATAAAACACACTTTTGAAAGTCAGATTTGTTGTGGAAAATGTGACAGGCACTGGCTCCATTCAGCTCGGTATCCTTGTTTCCTCACATCGACTACGTGTTGTCCGCGAAAGCCTTCAGTGAGCGGTGGTCTCGTTTCAGATCAATAGCGTCGAAGACTCAAGGTTAGGACGTCTTCAGGGAGCTTTTGTGTCCGTCTATATGCTTTGGTGCCAGTGAGAGAATTGATCAGCTAGCATTAGCTCCAGTCCCAGAGAGGGAAAAACCCCGAATCCCACAGAGGGGATGGACTGTTGCCACAAACAGGGTGAAGACAGAGCTCATATTCTCACTAACTATTCTACAGTACAGTAAAGGAATTCTCCGAATGCTGTTATAGTGAATGAATGGGCAGTGTGTGAATAGCAGTGTGTGTAGCCTTTTGTGTGTGAGGTCTTATGGGTCTGCTATAATATCTGTCCATCTCTCAGCCAACAGAAGCATACAGATATATTCCTGTACATTTATTATACTTGTCTGTTGATTGCAGCATTTAGAGAAAAATTGAGACCTTTAACGTTGTAGACCTTGGCATCATACCAAGCTTTGACCCATAAACCTGTCTCTATCGTCCCCTTAGGCTCACTGTGCAATGGAAAGTGATATTATTTGCTCAACTTGCATCGGGTTGGAAGATAAATTCTGAGTGGTGTGTAGTAAATATGTGTCCGAAATGCAGACGGAGTTGTAATAAAAACAAAAGATTGATCCCTGACTGTAGGGGGTTATCTAGATCAGAGGTTTTCAAAGTGGGAGGCGGGCTTCCCCAGGGGGGCTCCAGATAGTTTCAGGGGAGGCTCAGTGAATGAAAGCGAAAAAAGACTTTTTGATTCTGGGCCATATATAGAAAAGTATAAGGAGTCACAGGCTAACTATATATAATGCTTAAATGCATAGTTTTCAACCACATATGGCATGAAAAATAATGTTTGTAGACCTTTTCTGAACTTTCTTCCATGTAGTTCATGTACTGTACATAGTTTGAACACAATTTGAACAACTGGCCTAAGTGCATCATCCAGGGCAATGTATAATTGTTTTAATTCATAAAAACATGCAGTGGGCTGTAGTTTGCATGAATAAATGCCTTAAGAAGAACCTTCTTTGATATATTTGGTGTTGTCTCAAGTTCATTAGCAACAATAGGCTATCTCAGCTCAATTGTTGAGTGTCTATGGGATAACATAATCATCGGAGATGGAGCTCCGGGTAACAGGAGTCCATAGACTGAGGCTCAGGGGGATTGACTGATGACCCAGCGGGGTAAGGGGCTGGAAGTCTTTGCAGCGCGGAGACTGCGGCGGCCGAAACTGGAGGTCGGTTGCTCGGAGACTGCGGCGGCCGGAGGTCGCCGCTGCTCGGAGGCACAGGGAGCGGGGGATCGCGGGGGGGGGGATTCTGACCCTTTCTCTGCCTCCTTCGAGGGATGAGCAGGCAATCCATCAGGTCGCGGTCTGCCTTCTGGACACTCCGACGCCCTCCAAAGGCCAGGCGGGTTCCCATAAACTGCTCGTACCATTCAGGGAGAAGGCACTCCAAACCGTGGTCTGCTGAGTCCATTCTGGGCCAGATCATTCTGTCACGGGGCATGATGGAGGACTCAAACGCAGACAGTCAGATGCAGTGAGAAAGGGTTTTAATGAGTGACGAACAAAACAGGAATCTTTACCAGAACACAACAGGGAATACAAGGACGAGACGATGGGGGGAAATCCGGCAGGACGAGGCAGGACAGACAGACTGGGAAACCGGGAACAGGACGAGCAAAAACGGGCGGGTAGACATGAACAATGATCTGGCAGTGAGTGACTGAGAGACAGGGGTTTATAAAGTGGCTTGAATAGGTGAGGGGAGTTGTGCTGATGAGGAGGGAGTGCTTGATTAGAGGCAGGTGAAGGGAGTTAGGTTGATGCTGAGGGAGTGACTGACAGGTAGAGTGAGGAGGGTGAAGCTACACAAAGACACAGAACACACAAGGCAAAGCCTGATCGTGACAACGTGTCTATAGATATATGGGCTTTTCTTACTGGATAGCATGTTCTTTCTTACGGTGCCCACTCTGGTTAACACTGTTACCTCTGTTAGAACTGCTGCTGTTAGCATCGTTGGCCGTCGCTGTTCAGTCGATGTCCCCCCCAATGGGGATGTGCTACTTAGTATGCAGATAAAGTGGGAATATGGGTCTGGAGCTACTGTAGTATAAATCGTCAACACCGGCTCAGCCGTTGCCATGTTGAGAGCCGTGTGGAGACACTAGACATAATCTAAATCTCGTACTTTTTAAGCAAATCAAGCCTTATAAACTCAGACAAACATTGATAAACAGCATCAAGGGGCATTTACACACCTACTGGCACTGAATGTATGGATTATCTTGTGAATTTGAGACAAGTAGGCACTTGTGCAACATCACATTGGTAATTAGCCGGACCGACAGGCTGCATACAGAGGTTGTTCCAAGGATGGAAAAAAAAGAAAATTCAATATATCGACTGCTTCCTCTCTCTCCCAATAAATGTCAGAGAGGCTGAGGGAGCAATGAGACCAACAGTCGCACCCTGTTAATTTAGAAAGCAGCATGGTTAATTTACAGATTGCAATATCTGTGTTCTTTAGACATCCAGAGTAAACAGGCTGTGGATTTTTTATTGGAGCATTACCTCAGGTTTCTTTCGCGCCGTGAGCTTTTTTAGCACGGCTGCTGTGGCTTAAAGGGGAGAAAGGAGAAAAAAAGAGAAAAAAAAAAAAAAAAGCAGTCTTTCCATTAAAACTACAACAGATTCCCTATTATTGGCTGGAAATGTATTGGGCACTATGAGCTGGTGGAATGAATGGAGCTTTGATTGGTTTAACTGAAGACATGAGGTCCCGTTCAAGCCAACGATGAGTCCCTTGGAGTGCGACCAAGAATGAAGTTATGGGGCTCCCAGTGTGAGAATGAGAAGTATGTGTAAGAGAGAGACCAATAAAGCACACCGGATTATGCGCCTCAAGAAAATGACTATAACCATAGAGAGTCCTTAATCCTGATTCCAGAGTGTACATTATTTCAGATAACGATGTAATTCAGTTGTAGCAGCCTCTTCATTGTTGTAAACCAGTTTTAACTGACGTTTCTACACTCACTTAAAGATTTCAGTCTTGGTTGATTTGACAAAACCACCTGACACTAACACATTTCCATTCAAAATGACACGTGTATCAACTACTGGTGATAAAACAAAGCCTCTGTGGGTGCACGCCAAATATCAAACGTCTCCATCTCTTGGGTTGCAGCGCCGTGTTTTCGGATGCCAGACTTTTTACTTGGACGGTTAAGGCCTTGCCACAGGCTATGAAGAATGGCAGGCCTAACCACAGTGTCCATTGCAGGTCCACCCAGGATAAAGACATGTAATTAGCGGATGCTCCTGAAAGAGCGAGGTCAATTTAAGGGCCACCTGGGATCTCTCACAGGCAGGGAACAGCAATGATTGTAGCTCATCTTAATTTAGCCTCTGAGAACAGAGGAGAGCAGGCCAACTTTTACTGCCGTCAAACTGCTGTATTTTTTTCTGTAATTTCCAGTTGTGTTATGACAATTTTTTTTTTTATCCATGACCACAGATCTGACTTGTTTATGAAATAACCATCAGTTCTGGGTGGGTGAAGCAGGCACACAACGGCGATCGCACGCATGTTCATTGTAAATTGCGTACAAAAGTACAAATGTGTCTGCAAACACAGAGTAAATGCAAACTTTACTTTTTTTGTTGTTGCTGCACAGTGGAAAGCATGAAGCCGTACACATGCAGCCAACCAGGGGTTGATGTCATTGATGGAGTGGAGACCACCGCTCCCTCTGCCCGATGGCCACTACTGACCCAGATGGTGTGCAACCTGACAAATGGGGGTCACTGAAAGTCAGAAGGGCCTCTGCAGGGAGTAGCTGGTCAGTGTGGGTGGTATAAGAATCCACTGCAGGAGATTTTGCTCCTTTTAGCCGTCTTGCACACCAACATTTGCAGTGGGACCCTCCAAGAGCATCTAGTTCTATTAGTGTACCTACATTTGTAGGGAAGAGTTTGAAGAAAATAAATAGACAAAACAGCTGGAGCCAGAGGTGGACTGAACCCATTGAAAACAAATTAAATAACAAATGTTACATTGGCTCGCAAAGTTAATAAATACCAAATATAGTGCCCTAAAGTTATCTTCCAGTAAACAATATTCATACACAACAAATTTAGAAAAATTAAAAATCCAATTAAACTTGATCAGGTTTTTTTTTTTTCTCCATTTTCCTCAATTCTTGTGAAAGAAATGGTTCATTTATTCACGTTACTGACAATAAGACGACCTGGTTATGATCAGGTTCAGTTATCGTAAAGGAAGTTTATAGGTTAATATCTTATTAAATATAATAATTTACTTTGCCTATGTAGAATATTGCTCAGAACAGTTGATCCCAAAAAAATATTACACAATGCAAATGATTTGTCAGCTGGATGGTACAAAGATCATTATAACCGCACTGCATCCCGGCACATAGCACAAATATCTCCAGGGCTGCTGTAGCTGTGACCTCTGACCTGTGGAGGAAAACCACAGGAGATACAGAATCCTATAGGGTTTAGTAACGCACACAAAATTAAAACTATCAATTTCTCAACCTAAGCTGGTGAAGAAACGTGTCGGCCAAGTGCTGAAAATTGGTGTCTAAACTTTCCAAACTTATCTAGATGAGTAACCCCGATGGCTCCCCTCACCGACGCTGTTCTCCTTTCACCATTTCTCACACGTAATCCAAATAATCTGTGTTGTGTTATCTGGCGGCCACTGTGCATTAGCTTGAGCCTTTTATCATCCTCTTCACATGGTTTGCATTGGATGCTTTTAGGGACAGCTTTTAGCGTCAGACACCACACTTCTTTTCCATCTACACTCCGTCTCAAGCACGTCCTGTGTTCCGCTGGTCTCTTGACGCCCATTTAGGTCGGCTTGTGCAAACAGACGCTATCAAGCGTACGAAATGTTTTGTCTTGGTTCCATTAGCTGGCGCACATGGCTGCTCCGAGATGCAGCGCGCTCAAGGAGTCGACTCGGATGCACAGCGGTTTTGATCGTCCCTTGACGTCCCAGCCGAACGATAACAGTTGTGACTGAACGCATACTGTTTGTCCATTGAGGCTGAAGGAGTAGTTTACCAAAACCGACACATTTTCAACAGGCGTGCAGGTAACGCCACTTATGGACACTTTCATCCTAAGCCGTAGATGTAGAGTATACTTCATCATGATGGGCTGCAGCTGTTACAGGGCTGTCAGCGCCACGCTAACAATCAGAGAGCCAGAATAGAACACCGCTCACCAAAGAGCACCATTTGTGTAAAGTTGATAATGTGTTCTATTAATCTTTTGTAAATATAAACTTTCGCTTGTCTCTTTAGCGTGCAGACAGAGTATTTTCTTTTGGGGCTTCTTATCTGAGGCCAATTTTAAAAGATTTTAGAACTCCAGATGTGCAGTTTACAGTTTAAAATAAAACGTGTCATGATGTAAAAGCCCTAGATTTCTGCTGTCGATGTTGTTGTTCTGTGTGTAGTGTAGTTTTTACTAAAATTATAGGATGTCGAAGGCCACAGATGTGCATTCAGCTCCATACATCTTCATGAAATGGTTTGTAAAACCAAAGCCCTCTGGCAGACACCAGTGTTGGGTGGAATGTTTCCCCAGCTGTTTATGCTTCCTCATTATTTTTTCTCCATAACTGCAGAAGTAGGGAATTAATCTCATAAAGGAACAATTAACAATATTCTCTGTGTCAGCAGTAAAACAGCTGGGGCGACCCGGCCGGCGGTATTTCTGAGTCATTTGTTGAGGATGGATTAACTTGGAAACGCCATTTGACTCTTGGTATAAACTCAAACTTCCGACACTCAGACGGAGTGGAGTTTGCAGCGGATGTAGAGGTGAGTGGAAGGTGTCAAGGGGGCCAATAGCAAGTGGTCACCAGCTTTGTGAAAAGAGCAATAATAGACTGCATCTGTTCTGCTGACAGCTTATTGTTTGAGTGTTTTTACAATTGAAAAAGCTGTTAATGTGAACCTGGATACAATGGGAGACCTTGTTCTTTTCTGTCGCATGTGAGGATGCTATGGTACTTGGTGATGCATGAAAAACAGCTCTCTTCTTAATTGGTGACAAAGTACCGCTGCAGATTTGTAACGAGCGACAAACACTTGTTTTCAGATGTTTTACAAACATCTTCAAGTCCAACCCATGATCCTAAAATCTCCTCACATTAAAGGCCTTTACAATCTGTCAATATATATATTTTTGAACTGTTCGAGGAAATTCTGTCATTCTTGAATAAAAGTTTGAGGAACACGGAGAATTTCACAAGCTGATACTGGAACTGCGGAATCGTTTTGAATTTTTATATAGAAATAATACTCAAATAAAAAAAGGAGTTTAATTATTTTTATTTCAGCTTGTTTTACCACAAACACCCATGTTTCATTCCAAAAAATGTTTTAGTTCAGAAGTATAGCGTTAGAGAGTAATTTGTGCATTTTGACAGAGAAAGAAAACTGAGACTGACAGCAGTTTTGAGCTGGTTTGAAAACACAGTGGAGTATGCACGAGGTCATATTTCAGTTTTTAAATTCATAAAGGAACACATTTGTACATGTGTTCAGTTTTATTATCAGTCATACTTGTTTCCAGCTTATAACTATAATATTATAGCCAGTAAATGATCTGAAACCTTTCTGTGACAAACACCCTGCCCTCACAAGTTTCATCCTTGCTTTCCAATTATAATGTCTGGTTGTTCCGAGGTGACGATGGCTCCTGCGTAGATGACAGCATCTTCTGATGATGTGTTGCTTATGCTAATATCAGGGAGCTGAAAGCCAGCTGAAACCGAAGACATCTGCAAGTTTGAACTCTTTCACGACTGCTTTCCTCGAGCGCTTTCCAAGTTCAAATGATACTGTGGTAAATCCTATAATAAGCCACTCAGGCCTCCCTGCAGCATCGATAGCAGCAGTTAGCATCTCAGTGTTTTCAGTTGGCCAGTTCAGAAAACTGCCATGTGATGGAACATTAACATCTAACTGGCTGCATCGGTCGGACGGCTCACTTGTACCCAGCTGTCCACTGGGGATCGGATGATAATTCGCCCGGTCGACACATGGCCGACACTTTGATGTGCACACCGCCGTGATAAAATCCTCAACTAGCTTACCCGTGTAGGAAAATGCCTTAGGACACACTGTGAGCAGAACCGGCCAACATTGAAATGATATTGATATGCCCGGGGTGAGGTATCAAAATAAGTGATGGCATGTCTGCAGTCGTTGATGCCAGAGTATCGTACTGGGGGAAATGTTGTGATGCACAGGTCTAACATGAACACAAACCATCTCCTGTACACAAGGAGCTTCTTTGTGTGGCTGTAAACGTCAGGTGAGGAGAGGATTTTTTTCATCAATTTTACTTTCTCTTGCACCTTCAAAGTTCCATCTCTGAAACTTTGAATTTCCATTTTATTTTTATGACTCCGCGGCGGAGAGACCGTCGTTACCAATGTCTCATTCTTGTGAAAGCGATACATCTGGAACGCCCGGAGGGAATATATTCAAATGTGGCACAAATCTCCACTTGGACTCAAGGATGAACTGATCAGCTTCCAGCGGTCAAAGGTGACTGAATTGTTTTTTTGGCCATAAGTCAATAATTCATATGCTAATTGGGAAAATTTCACACAAACGTCTTTTTGAGTTATTCAGTTTGGGCTGGATGAGGAAGTGTTGCTGTTATTGTAGAGCTCATTAAGAAATAAACATAATTTTGAGCCATACAAATCAAATCGACTTCACTTGGAATAGGCCCTTTCTAAAAAATGTTGCATACAAATGCATTGCACCTCAGTATGCTGCCTGATGGGAATGTTTAGGTGCCTGGTCACCAGCTGTACATTTACTCTGATTGGCTGACAGCCAGAACCTGTAAACTGAGCTTTTTTTCTTTTTCAGTTGTGTCTTTGTCGTTCTGTTGCAACACTATTAGAATGAACTGCTGGACAGCGTCTTGGTATGTTTGCTGCACATACATCATCTGGTCTACATTACGAGGTTATCAGGTTTGTGAGCCAGGCGAACGCTTGGCTCACAGTAAGCTGTTGAAACAAAGTCATTACGAGTAGCCATGTGGTTCACAGTCAAGTGTTCCCCGGTGTAACTGGAGTAGTCTGTCTCTGTTTTTGTTGGACGCCTCACTGGAACCCCACCTGAACCTGAGCTACAGTCTGTGTTTACTTTGAGACTATGTTGCATCTCCTGTGGACCCACAGAGATGAGCACACATTCCCCACACACACCTGTGCTACAGGTACCCACAAACTGAGAGCTATGCGCCTACGCACAAACTCACACCGACCGGCCAAACATGTCTTGATTTACGTCTCTCACACTGGCCATAATCTCGATGTTTTCGTCCGACAGTAGAAGCAATTAATGCTGACATTTGTTTTTGCATCAACATTCCAAAGTTGACAAGTTGCTTCCCTCAGACTGAAAATGCAATGGCCATGTGTGTTTGCGCTGGCGTTTCCCACGCTACTTTTGCTTTTCACGGTTGCCTGCGACGTTTAAAATCTATCGCCGTGCACACCTTTCGCACATATGTTCGACAGTTTGTGTCATCTCCAGAAGGATGCAAACTGAAAAACACACGGTTGCTATGCTCCGGGCTGCGGCGTGGTGAAGTAGCAGCTTCTCTTTCGGACTCTGCAGTTGTGTGCCACATTTCATTGCATGTTGCAAACTGTCTGCAGCCACCGGGTCCTCGTGCATCAGCTGTTCTCCTGGAGGAGAATGTCTTTGTTTTGTTTTTACATGAATGCATGCCTGAGAGGTATGTTTTTAGGAGTACAGTGTTTGCATCTTGCAATAAATATCGATGTTCTTGATCACTTTGTGTTGTCTATTTGCCTTTTCTGTTGAAAAATTATGGGTTTTGAGGCAGTTTTCAATGTCATTTATAAATGATTTGTACGGCATAGATGGTCCTCACAAAATACTTAACTAACGACTAGTAACTACCTGAATTAATCATGAATTACAGTATTAATATGCGTTTATAAAGCATATATTAACATAGTCCCTAAACATTACACTATGAAGCTAATGCTTCATAGTGTAACTATAAAGTGTCACCACAATTTCCCCAAGGGATGCCACTCTTCCATTTGTGAAAAAACTATTCAAAGCTTCTGCCTTTATTTGATGGACAGAGTAGAGGAAGACAAAGAACACGCTGCAAAGGTCCCCGGCCCAATTCAAACCCTGGATGTCACAAATAGTAATTCTTTGCCAGCTGATCAGGTAGAAACCTGCAGAATATATTCAGTAGATGTAATCCAGGCCATGTTGGTAACGAGGGATTCATCATGCCTGTAGTTTACTTTTGCTTGTGTTTCTTTTGCGTTTACACCCACGTGGGACACCGACAACCATTGACTGAGATGCAGTGATCCGCTCCTCATGGGGTATCTGGAGCTGATCATCATTGTCGCCGTCTTTGCAGCACATGAAGAAGTTGATGACCCCCCTGTGAAACATCCTTCGAGTCAGACTTCTTCCCAAGACAGTACAGGTGTCTGTACGGTGTGCACTTCTGCCACATGCGTGTGGTTCGCAGAGGCAACCAAGGCCTCAATCATACAGGTGCGTGTTGTGTTTACCCAAGTGTCAGTCTCCATATACGAGCTGTATCTATGGCGGCTTTGTCTCCTGACAGGAGGTACAGCGTGACAAAACAGCAGGGAGATTGGCATCCATCTCGCCCGCCCCCCCCCAGGCGCTCCGCTTGACGCTGTACACATCGCTGGATGCTTTAAATTCTTCGCCCTAGAAGAACTGTCTTGCGTGATCTTCCTCCAAAAGCTTGTTCTGTCTTCTGACTGTCGGAGTGGTGAGTTGTTGGTTTTTTTTGTCTTCTGGGGGATGTTTTCAAGTAGCTGATAGGAAGGCGGTGCAAGGATAGCGCTCAGAGAAATGTACGTCTGAAATAGTTTGTCTGTGACTTTGTTTCCACAGACCATTTCTTTTTGGGTCAAAACAGTTGAACAAAATGATGCGACCATGAGATTTTTAATTTTTTTGTACACTGTCTCCTTTCTCCTGCAGTGAAACCCAAAATTTCTTGATTTTTCCCTACTGTTTAGCCCCCTCACCCCTTTCTCTCTCTCTCTCCTTGCTGTCAAATAACACGCACACAAATCTGAAAGTTGAGCAGAAGATTTCTCTCACCAGCATCAAACCTGCCTACAAAGTCAGATCAAGCAGATGGCAAGTGCTTCGCATAAAGGGCATGAAACTAAATCCGTGGGGCACCTGCACTGCAGAGGCCAGCCTTCCAGTGAAAACCAACACCGGCTCTTCAAATGTGACCAGGAAACCAGAGCACTAATAGCCCCCTGACAATGGACAAACTGGGAGAGATCGGCTTGGCTTCTCTCCCTTTTGGAATCGGCATGAATGAGGTCATTATGGATTTTGTTGTATAGGTGGTAGGATAACATCTGTATGGACACGGACTGAAGGAACTGCCTGAATATTTAAAAGGTTCTATGTCGTGCATTTCAACTTTCTCCTCCACTATTTTCACCTGTACATTTGATACATTTGTGAAATACAGACTGAGGGACACGTTTGACCTCTGCATTGACATTTTTACAGTGTAAGCCAACAGATTCACATTAAAGAGAAAATACTGGATTGCATGATGGCAGAAAACAGAATAAAGGGTCTGCTCTGCCGGAGTAAATAGCGAAAAGTAAAGCCTTCAGGGTTTCTGGCAATGGCAGATAGTGGGAGAGTCGGGCCTGGTCCTGACCGACGGTGCATCAAAAAATGCAGCCGCTTCATTTTTGTCATTGAAGTCATTGCAATTCTTCCCAAGGGGCCGTGAATTTGACTACCAAATTTCATGGACATTTGTGTAATAGTTCTCGAGTGTTTCACTCAAAACCACATACATGAACTGTGATGGTGGTGTTAGAGGAAAAGTTAAGATTCATCCTCTTGGGACCATGAATGTCTGGTCTTGACTGATCTATCTGTACAACTATTACACATTAAGATGATGTAAAAAGCAGTGGACCAACGTGACCCAGAGCTGTGACGATAGCAAACATCAACCATCCATATTTATTTTACATTTACCTTTAGCTTGTCATGTATAGCATTATGCTAATTTGTCTGTTTAGTCAATTTAGACGATGCAATTTAGTCTTCAACATGATTTATTCACGCACACGCATTATATTCCAATTAATATAATTATTAACAGTATTATTAATTGGCTATTTATCATGATCAAGCCAAGAAATTCTTTGTAAAATCAGACATTCCCCATAGAATCCGAATAGAATGATCCTTTTGATTCGAAATCACATTTTTTTGACAACTTCATTCAAACCTTCATTTCCTAAGCTCAAAGTGTATCTCTCTTGCTATCTATGCATCCATCCGTCGATACACATCTGTCTTTTTTTTCCACCGCCCCATAATTAATTCATTAATGTTTTACACACCGGCAGGAAGGCAGTGCGTCGATTATGCGTCCGGGCTCCCAGGCCACTCCCGGCCATTCAGCGTAAGCCCCTTTAGAGAAGAGAACCTCGGGCTTTAGTGCTTATTCTGTCCACAGATTTGCAAAAGACACAGTCCCATATGCCTCATTGTGCGCTGGATTAGACCTGCCTCCATTCAGCCGAACCTTGAGAGTAACCCCTTGGCCGCCTCTCCGCCATTGGAAGCAAACCAATTAGAATCAATTGGCTGTATTCTCTGGGGTGATTAGCATACATGCTCCGCTCGTGGAGCTTTGACAGTTATTGAAGCTGTCCGGTTTGAGTGCTGGTCTGTATGGCTGCTTCGTCACCTCGCTAACCACGGTTGATCATAATGAGGACTAATGAGCTGGTTTGAAATGGGGGGGGGGAAGGCCGTGAATCTATAAATGTGTGTTTTAGTAAGATTTCCTCTCAGTAAGGTGGTCATGAATGCCTGAGATGGAGTGAGTTTCAGAAGGAGACTGAATATTTAGTTTCATTTGTTAAAGCTTGGACAATTCGAAAATAAAAGATCAGAATACCAGAAACAATGTGAAATACTGAAGAAATATCCAAGTCAGCCAAGTGATTTGTTCAATTGTGATGGCTTTATTAAATCAATTTCAAACTCTCACACTGCATTCTCCAATTTTATTGTAATATCGGAAAAAACGACTGTTCCACAAATCAATGAAGTATTGGTAGAAAAATAATACATTTTGCATTTCGCTTTCGTGGAAGATAAAAATGTTCCTTCTAAAGCATTTCCACCAACAAAAGTCCATTCCACCCTTGATTACACAGCACTAGACTGAATGTCTGCGTGATGCGTGACTCCTGGAGCGAGCCAGACACTTGGAGTTATATATCCCACATTTCATGCAGTAAAGTGTTTATGAAGTCTTTCACCTCAGTCTGGTTTGTACTGACAAACTGTTTGCCTGCAATTCAATGTGAGGTAAACAACAAAGAACCGGTCACTGTTTTGTCACAGCAGACTGTGGTGACCACATCTTCTTTCACACTACAGATGGACATCATAATCATATTTATTAACTAAAAAAACATCATGGATTACAACTATTAGTGACACTTTCCTGCTAGACATTGTTTTCTGTTTGGAAACGAAACCACGTTTATCTCCTCCAGCAGTGGACGGATGTCATTAAATGCTAAAACTGCCAAAGGGTATTTACTGGAAAACCAATAGCAACAATGACCGGCTAATTAAAAGACAATATTGCCTCCACGGAATACAAAATGTGTCAATAACACACTAATCATCTAAATAAGGAGCCTTCTGCTCATTGCATGGCTGAGCCTTCACATTTACTGGGATCTGTGCTGGCTGATAATGTGGATCCAGTGGCCTCTGGCATGAATGCAGGCATAATAAATCATGGGAAGCCCCCTAGAGGATATGTCCGATGGATGTTTTCCAGCTGATCTTCATTAGCCACCATCCAACTGAAACATCTGTCACTGGAGTGCCTGGCACCATCCCATGGCAATTAGTGGGCTGCTCGCAACAGGTTCTGCTGGAAGATAAACAGGATGCGAGCGGAGCCAAAAGGCATGCACACAAGCAGCTCCGCATGGGCACAGCGAAGCTGATAGAAGCGTCAGCTCGACACACGGGCTCATACATGCTCGACTTTACACGCTCACGATGTGCGTTAACATCTTGAAGCTGAGCTGGGCTGCACAGTGCATCTGGTTACGCATGCACAAATAGGTAAGCTGCAAATACAACCTCTTACTTTGTATGCACGGCAGCATGTGTTGAGCTTGTGTTTAAACCATCACTTACTTTTATCATCACTTAATCCAGGTTGTTCTCTGTTCACTCAGCCTCCATCTGTAGGATTGAATAATAAAATTGTATTCTTAGTACTCTGATAGAAATGTTGTTGCAGTGTTGTATATAGTCTCCCCTCTCTGTGTGTTTAGCTGCACAACTACTGAATGCAGCCAGCTAAATACACCTCCGACAAGTTGAATTCCGGAGTTGTTAAGAAAAAGCTGAGATGCCATAAACAAAAGAGTGAAAGCAAAGTAAGCTAGAATAACAAGAAGACTGGAAATGTTCGATTTACACTGTTGATTAAAGTACACATGCACTAACGTTTCATAAGATAATTCACAAGGGGGTTTTATTTTTAAAGTTAAAAACTCATTCCGAAAAGAACACAACAGCCCACTTTTGAGATGCTTCAGCGACAAATTCATTTCTTCTTTTTCAGCAGGAAGGGGTGGGTGTCTGAGAGCAGCAGTATTAAGAGCTTTCTGTTGATTGTGTTGAAGTGGTTGAGAGCTGACCCCCTCACTACCACCACCACCTCCTCCACCCCTCTCTCAGTTTTCCCTCCATCACAGCTTCCCTCTCAGGCAGCTGCACACAAAGAAGCAGCGGAGCGCGACGAGAGGGTAGCTGAAAACCACCAGACTTAGGAAACCTCTCTAACAGCCCGATGTGGAGGGCCACATACCTGAGCTGAAAGTAAAAGGGATGGCAGGATCAACCGAGGGAGGCTTTAGCTCTGAGAGTTCCTCTAATGGATGTCATCGTCGGGTCAAAAAAAATGTTGATTTAGAGAATTTGGAGTGTGTGTGTGTGTGTGTGCTTAAGTTAGTGAGAGAGGGCCAGTGAGTTACTGGAAAATGTATTAATCTACATTATTCTACATGTGGTGTTATACTTTTCTTTTTTTGTTAATGTCAAATCTACCAAACTGCCTTTAGCTCATTTCTTTAAGATAACTACTGTAAAAAGTTGTCCACCATTCACCCATGGGCCTCCTCAAATGCAATGACAAAATGTTTCATTTCGTCATAAAAGATCGATCTATCTATCTATCTCTCTCTCTCTATATATCTCTATAGATCTATAGATCTATATCTCTCTCTCTATATCTCTATAGATCTATATCTCTCTCTCTATAGATCTATCTCTATAGATCTATATATATTCCAGACAGTGTCAGTACTTGTCATTGTGAAGCCCAAATTTGCGCGTCTTCAAGCATTACAATCTGTAAACACTAAATTTAGTACAGAATAGCACAGAAAACTTAATTGTGATAATGGCAATGAAATCATCTTTTTTCCCAATTTCTTTGAAAATATACAAGTTTCAGGGTTCAAAAAGGCTTTAATGCACATTATATTTGCAGTTTGCAGTTATCACACACAGGAATGTTTTGCTGACAGAAAACAACAACCATCGGTGAACTCTAATCGTGTCATTAGTTCGACACAAAATAAATATTCTACAGATCTGCCCTGGAAGGTACCACATCTAGAGAAGAACCCGATGCCCCCCACAAGCACAGGAAGCCTTCATCTCAAATAAACAAAGTGTGGAATGATGGGAGATCCTTATCGAGATGCGCACAGACGTACACAAGGAAGAGACAATAAGCAAACGAAAAAATGCCACACAGTTTAGTGAAGGCAGACAAGCAGACGCACGCCCTGACCTCCTCCTCGCTAAATAATCAGCCGTGGAATCTGCAAGACAAATCTCAGCACAAAGTCGAGATCAGTGGGAACCATTATTTTGTCAATCTGCTTGAGAAATCATCGAGGGAGGAAAGAACTGGACATTGGCAAAGACTAAATGAAGATGGGCAGCACAGGAGTCACTGAGATTCAAGAGATTATCTTGAAATATGTGACATTCGGAGGTGCTGTTGTGAGAAGACAGGCCGGAGATTGTTCGTGGAGCATGTGAGCTGTGCAAAAGTTGTCTAGAAGTAAAGATAAACGTGCTAGAAGCATTGGCATTCACTGTTAAGGAGACATTTTTCCTGCATGCAGTAATGTCGCCTCTCCTCTTCACACCAGATAATGAGCAGCTAGTCTGGCCCTTTGTATAATTTAGGATGGTAGTTTGTTATTGCGTGTCTGTGATTATGAATAACACAGAGGCTCACTCCTGCAGGAGTTTAGTCTGTTCCGTCTATCCAACGTCGAGCCAGGCAGACACCCAGATCCCACTGATTAACTGGGACACAGGAAGCCAGCATGTAAACACAGAGGAAGACAAGAGGGCCACTGTCGGGGCGCTATATCTGTTTTTACGCGGTGCTTTGTGAGCTATTGTTCGGCTTCAAACCTCAGATGGTGCTTTGAGGAAGGAGGAAGGAGGAGAGTTGACGGTGGTGGGATAAAAAGCTTTGAACCTTTATGTCGTGTATAAAACTGTAACGGTATCGCACAGTAAAACTAAGACATTAAACACAAACTTCAGAAAGAAGAATACATTGATGATCACAAATTATGGCCACAAATGTTTGCCCAGTTAAAATATGGTTACACCGTGTATTTTATAGCATAGCATTATCTGAAACGTGTTCAATATAACCACAAATAAGAAGACAACTCATTTCCAAACATGTGAAATTATGTTAAAGATCCTAAGGCAAACTGAAACTTCTCAACATCACTTTCAGTAAGCAGCTATAATAAATAATAAGTGTATTTGTCTTGGTGTCGACCTATATTGATTACTGACACACACAGGAGACATGCACTCCCTCAATCTGCTAAATTCCCCTGCGCTGAAAATTCCACAAGTCAGGGAGTGAATGAATGCATCCCTATATGTCACCCCCTCCCTTTCCTGTCTGTGTTCCTCTTCCTGTGGGCCACTTCTGCATCCCTTAACGCCAACCAATCCCCTCTTCCACCCGAGGAAGCAACCGTTTTATTTCGGTTCACTTTTACGCACCCGGCAGATTTATGTGAGGAATCCAGTGGGCTGTTTGATTCAGGAAGCAAAGGGGGATCAGCAGGGGAACTAGAGGAACTGAAGGGGCGCGCAGGCGCGCGCGCGCGCGCACACACACACACACACACACACACACGTACACACGTACAGGAAACACTGAACTGCAAATACCTACACAACGACAGATATACATTTACACAAATGCACACACAAACATGTGGAGGAAAGCCATGTACACAGGACGAGCATTCACGCAAACAGGAAACACTCGACCACGACTGGCTGGACACACACACGCGCACACAGCGACAGAGCTTACGAGACCTGATAAAGAAGTCTTCTATCAACAGGTCCAACTCCAGTATCATTTCCTTCCTGAGGTTCACCGCAAACATTACAGGCCTGCTGGCTCATTCATTGCATGGCAGGTTTGCTACCAGGTCGGTGGGAGGTAATGGGCTGAATACCCAGACACACACAGAAAGATTAAGGTAACTCCGACACATGCAGAGAGACGGGGCATACTCCTAGAAACATACAAAGACATAACATGCTGCCACAGGACACTGAAAAATGCACAGATACCACCCATGCGAATGTACGCTCATACACACGCACACCAGTGGAGGGAAAGCCCAGAGAGGACGCTGAAGCGATTAGTTTATCATCCACAGTGCTGACGGATCCTGCTGATGTGTGACCACAAACCAAACAACCATCAATCTCTTCGCTGCAGGAGTAGCAGGATGGAGGAGAGGTCTGTGAAGAGTTTTGCATGTGAAGGTCTAAACACTCACGAGTATTTAGCTTGAGTTGGAGTGAGTACACACACACTGCTCTGGAAAGGCCCGAGTGGAGCTATTCATCAGAAAAATACAGGCAGCTGTGGATTTGACTGAGCTGATGGCGAGGGAGGAAATTCTGTTGTAATGTACGTCCACTTGATGAGATTAGATGTAGAATTTATGCTGCCATTTCACTTTGGAGAGGGAGTGTGTTTATGTGTGTAATGCGTTTGGGAAATCCTGATAGTCCGTAAACTGCGCACAGCCCGTTGGTGTTTACCAACCTGGACGCTCTTGTAATGCTTAAATACCAAAGAACACCAAATGGATGGTTCTATTGGTGCCACCCACAAGCTTTTGCAAATGGAAACGTGAAAATAACTGTTCTAATATGTAACGAACTGAGCTGCTTGGTGGAAAACGCGTCTTTAGCTTGAGGTTCCTGCTACAGCGTGACTAGCAGGTGCCTTCACGTAGCAAAAACTGAGAAGAATCTAGCCACGTCCAGGGAAGGCCAAATATCAATACCACCAAAATAAAGTCTTGTTCTGAGTACCGATAGCGTCACAACACAAAACAGATCCATCTCTTTCTTCTACATTGTATTCATTATGTTTTCATCGAAAAAGGCAAGAAACGGTCTCTGGAAACACTCCTCTGTTGGTATCTTATGACAAGACAACGTGTTATTTATAATGATGGTATCCTTTTTAACGTATTTTGACTAAGATGTGTACTGGAGCAGTTTGCAGCTAAGTGTGATCCAGTCAAAACCTGCAAATTTCAGAAGAGAAAAATAATGCAGGTGAGGAGGGAGCAGCTTCGTGCATCCAAGGATGTTATCCAGTGGTAGAGATTAATGAGGCTAACCACAGGTCTGGGGTAGCTGTAGCAATGGAGCTTTGTATGAGCCTGTGATGGCAAAGATATGGGGAGAACTTGATCTTTTAATCTATACATGCCTGTTTTTGCGTGTTCCATATGTCAGCATGCGCCCGGATTCCTGCATGTGTTTCTCAGTGAGTGTGTGTGTGTCCGGCCACAGCAACAGAAGGCCTAATAATACGGGAACAGGCTGAGAGGAAGGAGTAGCCCCCCAACACGACCGCGCGGTGAAAGCACCTCTTCAGCACACGGCAGCTGTTCACATTTCCTGCGTATTGGATGTCGAAGCGGTGGCTATCTCTCATTTGCTGAGTGCATTATTAACAGATGGACTTCCCGCTCTGCGCTAATATTGGGAAATGGGAGAAATGTGGAGAGCTGTGTGGACACACACAAACACCGTATTCCTTCAGCAGCTGCTGCTGTTGCTCAAGAAATGTTTGTGCGTATGTGTGTGGATATTCATTGCTCAGTGTACCCTCTGTTTGTGTGTGTGTGCATGTACATATCAAGACTGTATGGCAGTCTTTTGTATAGGAGGATATGTGGTGTGTGTGTGTGAGCCGCATGTGTGGGCCAGCTATGTGGCAGAAGAATTCCCCTTTGACCTTATCCCGCCTTCATTGATTCACATGGAGTGATTTGATTAGTGGCAAATGCGTGACTGTCAGCACTGTACGTTCAGCCGCAAGGAAGCAGTTGGATGAGACTGTTTGTGCTGCCATGTTGGATTTCACCCAGATAAAGGGCTGTTTCACCAGTTTAAATCAAACGACTAATGCAACGTTATAGCTGCGGTCTTGCACAGGAAGTGGTGAGTATTCCAGCAGCAGCCAAGAGTAGCCTGTTTGGAATTAAGAGTGAGCAGCAGTGCTTTTGATGGCTCTTGATGGACACATGCTATTGTTTTTTGGACTTGTGCATTGGGTAGGATTGTGAGTTTCCGCCTGACTTAACCTTTTCTCTTTTAATATTTGAGAGTTCCCTCAACCAGCACAGATTTCACCCAAATGATGTACCATAACTGTCCAGTTCTTCAAAAATATCTCAGACTGAATGTTTTTTTGGTTTTGGAAGTCTGTTACTTTTTTCCTTTACCTACTGTGGCTTGGATTGTGTCATTTGTACCTTGGTATGAACAAAAGAATCTGATAAATGATGAAATTTGAGACTGTCCTCAACATACAATTTTAAATAAGACATAACTGGACCAACCGCATTGATTGATAGGCGATCTGTAATAAGTACAGCACAGCAGTTAGCACTTTATGACACACGTTGGAGACAAAATAATAATAAAAAAGTGGATAGATACCCAAAGGCTCTTTATATGGTAAAAACAGCAACCTCTGATCGACTTTATAACTCAGGAAGGATTCAAAAGTCTGCTAATTGACACTGTAGGGAGTTTATTAGGACACCAATTGCCAGCAAGTCTAAAAAGCAAAACCAAATGCTTAGCTGTGAAGTGAGGTATTTCTTTTTGTTGAAAATAAAATTCAAAGACTCTACGCATTTTCCTACTCTGTTTTTTACAGTCCGTGATTGAAAATATCCATGTGTCCAAGTCTCATCATCGCCTGGCTTCCTGCAGCTTAAGCTGGCACACAGTCACTGGCAAAGCATGACTTATTACACCCTCTTCGTTCCTATGAACCTTCTCTTACCCATTTGTCACCTTGTTATGTAAACGCAACCAAGCACTTCCTCCATGTTGCCATTCCTGAACAAGGTATTCATTAAGGAGGACATAAACCAGGCTACTTCCTGTGTACATCAAGTAACTTAGGATGGCACAGGAACAACACAGAGTGCATGTTTATCTGACGTGTCTCCTGCCATCCGTAGACGCATTTGTTAACTCAGCCAACCATCAAGAGTCCCGGACAGTGGAGCCGCACACTTAGAGCAACACTTTCCGCTTATTCCTTTGAAACAAACAGCTGCGGCAGAAACAGAGGAATGCGATGGAAGTCAGTGTTGGCTGAAAGATTTCTCTCGAGTTGATGCCAACTTGTTTGTTTGGTTTGAACTTTGATTGCAGAAAGCTGACTTCTGCTTATTCTTGATTAACAACGACCGAATAGTAAGAATTTACAAGCTGTAATAATGTGGTTTGGGCGGAGCTACGAAGATGTCCACTGTGTGCTGTCGACTGGTGAGGGCTGTTAGAAACTAAAGTCAGCTGAATATTTGCTTAAGGTGAATCTTTTGGAGATTGTATATCAAGTTAAAGCTACTACGAGGAACTTTCATTTTGTGTTGATTTTGGCGGTCCCTGTGGACAAAAGTGGTAGCGTTTCAACGCACCATACTCCCTTTAGCAAACTTATAATTTTACTGCAGCAGGGTCTGACAGTCTTCCCCGAGCACTTCTGGGTCTGGTTCTCCTGTGCCTCCCTTCCCTCTAGTGGGAAAACACACGAAAAATGATGATGAACTTTTTGTAGGATATGATATGAACTGCAGGAGAATACATTGACTTGGAGCATTAAAGCAGCTCATGATGTTGATCTCATGCAATCCAATCAGGTCAGCAGGGTGAAAGTGGGACTTCTGGAGAGTTTCTAGTAAACCTAAATGTTCACCTGAAAGCTTATAACTCACTAAATCTACTGACAAGTGGATTGTGCTGTGCAGACTTTGAACTATACTTTCTGTACTGTATGTTGGTCTCTGACTTCCAAACGTTCTTTGCTGTATATTCCTGAGTGTGGATCATTTGGGAGCTTTGATTGTCAATCCGCCTCTACATGCCAAAACAGTTATATAACCAGAAGAGTGCAGCGTTTTATCGTTCTCTGCCATCTACATGAGCAGGAGACCTAATGTGTCTCATGGCCTCTTGGCAAGGCGACAGCGGTGCCAGGGTATTAACTAACTGAATGGAGGCCTGGGCCCAGCGCTGGCAGCGTTGTGGTTAGCGAGCCGGCAGTCCAGTGCCAGCGGTCCTTTTGGTGTCCTGAGAGGCTGCCAAATCATAACCCTCCTTGAACAAATGCAGCGTGACGCCGGGATCCATCTCCGTGAGTGCGGTGGCGCCGAGGACCGACTCCGCCTGACCCGAAATGTCTCTGTCCCCACTTTTGTGTGTACGGCTCATGCAGGACTGTCAGCTGGACACTTAACACGCAGCAAGTCAGGGCCAAACACAGCAACACATGTTGGGATGAGGAATGTATTGTGTCTGCTTTTGTTATGCGTGTGGATTCCTGCACATACACATTGACTGACTAAACGCATCTTAAGACATTTTTCTTCTTCATTTGACGTTCATTTTTCATTTGATTAGTTTTTTTAAGAGCCTTTAAAAGATATGGAGCATAGTCATGTTGCATTACTAATTTGTACCCTTAGTAACTTAAACTTTATATCAATATAAAACAGGACAGGAAAAAAGATATTTCAATAAAAAGACATATAAGCGTGTTAATAGCAAGTCAAAAAACAAAAGTCCTGATTCTAATAAGATACCAGTGTACTAGTATTGTATCGCTGAAGAGTAATACTTAACACTGCAGAATGTTTAACTAACTGTAATTGTGCTAAAGGATAGCCTCCCTCTGAGCCGTAGAGAGCCATTGATGTCCTTAGACTTAAATGAGCGCCACGGTTGCCCTTAAGTTCCTTTACAAAATGCGATTTGCACCAGATTAAAAGTTAAAAGCAGATAACAGAATGGATTAATTTGTCCTTCATGGGGGATAGAAAAGCTCATAATAAAACAATATTTCATAACTGGAAATAATGGAGAATGGCTTGACATACAAGGTGCAACTAGGAATCCAAAGTCACATCTACCTATATATAGAAATAAAGAAAAATCCATTTACGAAAAGATCCTATCCGTTTAAGCGGTTGATTACCATCATTTCATTGAGAAAAAAATGTCTGCAATTCTGTGGACATGTATACAAAAGATGCATACAAATAAATGGGACATTAGCACCATTATAACGTGTCCCTAAACAAGGCACAGTCACAGGTTTCTTTCACTTCAGTGGTTTTCATCAGCGCAGCAGATTAAAGCCTGTCATGTACGGGACAGGTGAGTCGACTGTGATTACAGGTGTTAGCGACACTGAAGGGAGTAATCTTGCCAGGGGGGCTAAATGGACAATTGATCGCTCTGGAACAAGGTGATTAATGAACAATTGTGTGTTTTTACAGTTCATCTGATCTCCAGCTGTCACTGAAGGAGGACCTGCCGTGATGGAGACACCTTTCCGGGCTAACAGACAGTTTGCTCCTCTGCACCTGTTGTTTTTCTCAATGTGACATATAGTATGCCTGTCTTTAGTTAGACTGGAAGCAATAACTAAATGAATGGTGACAATAAATAGAATATTGCATCGGGTTGCTCAGAAATGTAAAAAAAAAAAAAAAAGCTTTACTTTCTTTAATTCCTTTGAAAATAAAAGGATTTAGTCGTTTCCCAATGGTTACTAAAAATGAGCTGCCGTGCTAAAATAAAAAGTGTAATCTCCTCTGCTACACTATATGATACCACTTTTAGATGCGTCTATAATTTGCTTCGATGTGATTAACCGAACCATTTTGAAGGCGTATCAATGAGCACCCGATTTCTTCAAACCAGTTTGTCATGCTCCCAAGCTTCACACTGATACGCAGAGCTTGTACGGCTACATTTGAATCACGCTGTATTCCCCTGGGATACAGCACGAGTCTAGATACTGCAAATCTCCTTTCGCTGCTTTCCTCCAAAACCACATTTCAAATGTTTCATTTCAACGTTGGAAGACTCAGCAGCTATATCTTCCCATTTAGCCTCAACATGAGGCCCGACATGACGGGCCCAGCAAGACCGATCCATTAATAAAGCTCCTCCATTCCACCGTAAAGCTTCCCCTGTCCCAGCAGGCATCCTCCTAGATTTCCTTGCTGATCCGCTGGCTTTCATACCAGGTCCTGCAGCTCCAGGCTGATTGGTTTGTCTCTCCTGGGCGGTTCTTGAGGCATGTGGCAAATCCTGCCGTGTGCTCACATCATACTGAACATGAAAACAGCTTCCTTCTAAAGTGAAGTAACAAAATGTGAAGAAACAGTGGTGCAGTAATTTGCAATGTAGTGTGGTGTCCTAAATACTTTACTTCAATGGGGGGGGGAACTTTTGATGAAGGTAAAGGTAATTTAAACTTTATTTCAACGGTCTTAATACATACAGGTACTGTACATCAAGGCAATTTGACCTCTGCATTAAATCCATCACAGGCATTTAGGAGCAGTGGGCCGCTGTGAAGCAACTCGGATACACTGACATAAACATAGTGGAGCCGGGGATTGAACTGCCAACCTATGTGGTTCAAGCTGTTCTAAAACAGGTCTCGTAGGTACAGTATGTCTACGGAAAATAACACACTTTGATTTTGTAGATATCTCCCAAAATCAATTCTTATGTAATCCACATAATCATGAACTACGAAGTATAAAGTCTGGAGTGAGGGTGGATGGGTCGAACTAAAACCATTTCACCGTCTTTCACCCAGAAGACCGTTGTTCATGTCCCAACTGAAATAAAAACGTTGATTTGTCACGTAACTTCCGAACTTAAGTAATACTGGCACCGTGATTATTTTAACCTAAACCACAGTCTCTTCCTGAACACCACTAAGTATTTATCAACCTTTTCTTCAGTCAGGGCAGCAATGAGATAGAGATGTCATTCACGTTCTCACCAGTTGTATTACCTCAGCAGCCATATTTGGATGTCATTTTGCAGACTGCATGGACTTCTCAGGTTTTGGATCATTGTAGCTAAAATTAGCCTAATTTATTACACGTAGATTAGAATCAAGTGGAAGCCCCCCCGCGACCCCCGCCGGGTCATAACAGCATTCAAAACGGCAACATTTCACAGCAAAATCAGTTTGTATTGAAGGGATCTCCACGGTTAGGATTTGCTCATAAAGGTAATGTGAGTTCATCTTTAGTGCTCTCTGGTTCCTCAAAATTCCTGCTCCGCAAATTGTTTTCCACATACAGTGCTTTTCAAAAGAACCAAACTCACTACTCTTAAAGTGGACTAACAGAAAAGGGACTCGGTTCTTCTTGCGTTTATGTTTTGAGTACACTTGAAAGAGATCCGTTTCTGGTCCACTCCAGCTATGATGGTGCCTCGGTCCTCTTTCTGTTTGCACTATAGTTCCCACCTTCATCACTGCGCTGGTCAATGCTTTTGACATTTTTAGGGTTGGCACAGGCGCCTCCACACAGACTGTCCAGTACGTCGTAAAAGGGGGCATCCTTTGTCATTATTCTACGCTCAGAGAAAATGCTCCGGGGATGTGATGACATTGTATAAAGACCAAAAGACACCCTCATAGGGCGGATGGGTCAAACAAAAACAGGGCTTTCAAGCAGGAGACCTGTGGTCGTGTGCCAAAGTGTTGTCTAGTTATTTTGAAGTTGCATTAGTGATGTTGGTGACGTGTTTTCCGTACTTATGCAACAGTTTGTTTTACTTAGTTAACATATCTATAATAATCCAAAACCTGATGTTTTTCTCGAATTCACAACGTTAACCGTGTTACAGGAGTTTACTCTGAAACAACCTTTTCACTGGAATTTCTATTTTTGAGCACAGCGCAGGATGAATTCATCGTCGGTTTGAGTCTTTTTTTTTTAATGGGAAACATTTTCGATTAGTAGCTCAGGCTTTATTTTGTCAACTCGGGAACATTTCTAAGATCAAACCAGTTGAAAAAAACATGGAAAGTGCCAGTAATTACATCACGTCCTGAATATTGTAATATATCCCGTTTACTGGCGTTAGCGAAGCATCTCTCTGGTGTCTGCAGCTTTTTACCTTAACTGTTCCAGTTAAAATCATCACAGCAAGGAAAGAGTAACACATTTAACTCATTGTTAGATCCTAAACTGTCTTCCAATTGCTTGCATAGCATATATTCTCAAACGGGCCATGCTCCTTAATTTACAGTCGAGCTGCCAACAGTTTCCTTTTATGGTTTCAAATGAGACCTTTTTTTTACCGATTTAACATGTTTTACTTTACCTGTCTTATGTTTAATTATTTCTTTATTTTTATTTTGTTGTGTGTGTGTGTGTGTGTGTGTTCATTTGTTGTTCTCCTCCCCGTTTATTTTCAATTTCTTGTTTTTGTTTTTGTAAAGCAAGATGATATTGATTGGATAAAATAATTCTGCCCTTACAAATAAAAATTGTTGCGTGCAAAATAAAAGTGGGTTAGAAAAGAGCAGCGCGTGTCCCTTCATCATTACCAGCACTGACGTGCCCCTGAGGCCACCTCAAGCCCCACATCCAGCTGCTCGGTGAACACATCACATGCGGTTGTTCTAGACAGATGTGAGTAACTGTTGTTGAATAAAGGTTTCAATAATAAGTTCAGACACAAACGACAGTGGGGCGTCTCTAAAAAAATAAACTGCAGAGGCTTTTTTAAAAGCACACACCTACTGTACACTCAGAGAGAAACTAGGGGAGCCCCAACACTCCCCTCAGCTTCCGCTGCACTGACTCACTCTTTCCCACTGCCCTGTGAAGGTCCACAGTGGGACAAAACAATCCTGCACTGTGCAGACTGTGACCCTCGACGGGCAGCGCGGAGAGAGAAAACAGATGCTGCTGCGGGACAGAAGCATCAACACTGCGGACAGCGATGTTAGACGACTGTTACCCGGTGTAATGAGTCTCTGGTGGAGACTGACCAGGACGTCCGTATCAACAGCTACGGCTAAAACAACGACAGGACTTCAAACTATAGGAAAGACCAACAGCATGCACTTTCTGTAGTCACCATTGTATTGTTGTACAGCACCCTCTAGTGGGAAGATTCAAATATATATAAAAAAGGTTCTGTGGAAAAGATTTTGCACCATTTGCACACAGGTTATTACCCATAACTAAAATCAGAAAATGAAAATCACACCATGTCATGAACGTTTATGGGCCAGTGAAACAGATTTTGCCTTCACTTACTTTTCAAGAGTTTTTTTTGTGAAATCCAATATCCAGTCTGGTGTCTAAACTCCAGATTTATTCCATAATAAACAAGTGTGCGTGAGTTAATGAACGACAGATTGCTCTGCTGAAGACATTAAACGGGACGGGAAACGATAGGATCCGTACCCATGAATTTTCTCGGGGCCTCCTGAGGGAAACACTTTATGGTGATTCCTTTCACAGGCCGAGAGCTGGAGGCTCCATTATCACCTCCCTGGATTAGGCTGTGACTGCTGACAGGCACACGGGGTGTATAAATGTCACAGCACCGGGCCGCCGCCGCTCCCTGGGTTCGGATTGAGGCTTTGGCAAAATGCTGACTGAAAAGTGACAGATTTATTTAGGTAAAAAGCAGAGCATGGGTTGGTTGTCAAGTTGCCTCGCTGCAAAAATGTGGCAAGGGAGGATTGAGTATCTTTTCTTTGGCAATTTGAGACGTGTATTAACCACATCTTCAGTCCGAATCATCTCTATTTAGATCAATACACCTGACTGGACAGGTCGGGGTTTGGGGTAACCACAACATGGAACGTCTTTTTAGCCTTCAAATATGTTTTATTCCGCAGAGCACATGTAACTACAGTGATTGAGTAGTGAGCTGTGACCGCTGCCAAAAGAATGTTGGTTGTTTAATCCAGTTGGGGCTCCTAATCTTAACCCCCAACCCTAACCCCCACACAATGGAAGCACACACACACACAGATTGTTGCTTAATGCTAAGTCATGTCACCCTCGACATTTTCAAAATGTATTGTTTGTCAGGATTATCTTTTTTGTTTGTTCTTCTGGGATAACTGAATATTCTCTGAGAGGGAGTTGTGTGGGAGATTTTTCTTTTTAACCCAAAACCGAACATGGAGCGCTTCAGTTCAGACAAATTGAAAATAAAAATGTTCCCTGGTACACTGATTTTGTTCAGATCTATAAAACACAACTGCTCTGGACAAAAAATATTTGAAAACAGAATTATCCAGCGTTATCTTAGAGCTAGGCTAGGTCATGTATTTTAGAAACAATTTTGTTGTATTTGATGAAAAGATTTTTCCACAAGCTGCTATCTTACTAACAATAGCCATGTGTGTTGTTTACCTTCATAATGATGAGCAGGGCTGTGAGTATTGCCGTGTTTGGAGCTGCTAACGACTTTCATTGGACAGAGTTGGCTACACCGGGCTGGGTTTTCCTGTGCTTTTTAAAATCAGAATTACTCTTAAAGCTTAGGGACCATTGGAGAAACCGTTTATGACCTGTGGGCATCTTCAACACAAAAACACTAATGGAGGAGTTATGCAAAACTATTATTTTTTCTTTTGATGGGTTGGAGAGATTGTAATAATTCTACCATAATTCAATTATTGAGCTCATTTCTCCGATTCCTCCCTGTGGAAAGGTGCAGTATGTCAAAGAAAAAGCCTCGCCACAGTCTTTTAGGGCACAGACAGAAAGACTGTGGCGGCCACCGACTAGACGGGCCTTCCTCCTCAGGACAAGGACAAGGCCAGTCCTAACCTCAGCAGCCGTTCTGTGCATAATTACTGAACACGGATTATTTTTACATCGCCAAGGGACAAAGATCTGGAGCCAAACCAAACAAACAAAATATGATAGCATTAATTTGAGAACACAGTATGTCTCAGTTTGATGGATTAGAAGAAGGAAAACGACATAATGAAGCTATGTTTTTATCTGTTGTGTCTAGAAAGAGGGGACAGACGCACTGAATGGATATTAACTTGAGTGTTGAAAAGAGGATGTGTATACACATAATGTAATGCTTAATTTTCTGTGACAGCCTCTCTACTCTTGGTGACCCCCTTTTTCCCTCCCTGCTAAAGAAGGCTAATCCTCAGGTTAACATTTTGACGAGAGCCTCGTCCCGCTGGCTGTAGCGGACTGTGCTGTCCGCGCCAGCCATTTAGTAAAGAGCAAACAAACACCACATGGGAGCCATTTCAGGGGCACAGCCAGGCGAAATGAGTATTTAATAACACTCTACGGAGGGCCTTGTAATTGCGAGCGAGTGGAACATTTTCTAATTATAAGCGCTGGCGGGCACACGCTCCTTTCTTGCGCCTTCTGCAGCCTAGCATGCCCCGTTAGCCCCGTAGCTAGCCACGCGGCCGAAAACCACATGAGAGGCTGAAGATTGCAGGCTGGCAGAAAGTTGTTTTGCTCGGGTTGGGTTTTCAGTCGGGGTTGGTTAGCGGAGTAAACACCATGTGAAGTGGGCAGGGCGTATGTGTGCAGTGAGACTCTAAACAAAATCAAGGAAAGGACAAATTCCCCTCATGTCTGGCACAAGTTTGAAGTTGCGTTGTTTCTGGTTTGCAATTAGAGGATGTGACTGTCAACTTAATTATAACTTCCTAATTGCGGCCGTCCTCTTCCAAGTTGGATCCCAGTATGGAAAACACTTTTTTTTTCCTTTTTCTTGCCGTATTTCCTACCAGAAATTCCAGGAATATGTTTGTTTTCAACGCAATTGTACCACAAAAACCACGTATTTGAATTAAACCTGATGAACTTACAAAGCAGAGCTCGCAGAGAGCATTGCAATATCAAAAGGAATGTTGAATATTGCTTGTTATTGTGGATTCTGTGACATTCTAAAAGAGTTCAGCAGGGCAGATGGTTGCAGAGTCGTCTGGTTTTCTCTCAAAGTATCTCAACAACGAATTTCACCTCAAGTGCTTGAGTTTTATCAAATTGGGCTTTGATCGGCTGCAAAACCAATAGCCCTCCGAGGACAACTAAAGTTGGAAGTTGAAAATGTATCTCATCTAATTTCCTCAGTTGCTTTATTTTCATTCATTGAATTTTTTTACACACATCACCAGTTTTTCAACCCAAAGTAGAGGTCAATGTGACAAAGCAAGGCTCATATTTTGGTTATTTCCCCACACTTATCAATTTTGTCTAGTTCAGTTTACTTTACATCCTTGAGTATCATTATGGCATTCATGTGACAATACAAGTTAAATATTTGTTAACCTTTATCTTCATACTAAGCTTTGAAAATGACCCAGATGAAGGTCTATTCACCAGCACTGACCCGTGGGCTCCTATAGGCAGATCTCACCAGGCATGGCTGACCCCTCTACCCACACACACACACACACACACACATCTCTCATATTCACAGTGTGGCTCTAAAAGGAACCTTTAGGGCCACAGAAGAATCCTCAACAGTTTCATTTCCACCCACTAACATTGATCTCCCACTCAGTTTCATTCTGCCGAGCTGCTCCAGCATCCGACAGCTGTAACCCGTCTTTGTGAACTCGGAGCCCATCCAGTCACCTCGAACCCATCGATCAGCTGGTATTTTATCACAGACGGCTCTATTGACCCGGTGACTGAACGTAGCAGTCTTCTTGTCTCAACCGGAGCTCCAGTGGCTGTTCTGCTGCGACCTTTTGCCATCGCAGTAATGCTGTAATTAACAACCAGCGCTGAGGAGTAAATGGATAGGTCAAAACGCTAAGCAACCGGGGGAACGTACCAGTTTGTCACCGACCACACAACAGTAGCCTCTGGGCTTCTTTCTACGTGTCGCCATTTTGGACAATCTCCAGTGCTAGCTTTTAATCTGGCGACAGTTCTTTGGTGCTTAGCAATACCACAACTGCAGTTGCTACAGCCAGGTCTTGCTCTGTCTATACTCAGTGGTCGGAAGTTCCTGAGGGAGACATCACCGGGGTTATTTGTAGGGTCAAAAGAAGAACTATATAGTGGTTGTTGTGAGGAAAAGACTGTTTCTTTGTCGGCTTCTGTTTTCGGGGCTTCTTGTTCAGAAACAAACTGAGTAGGCAAGTTATGTGAATAGCGCTCGGACCAAGACAGGTGACGTGTAGGCTGAAACGTTTGCATCGAACGCATCATGGAGGGTAAATGAATATCAATAGAGACATACAGTCTGCTCACACACAGACACACTCGCTGCCTCTGGATGTCTTTAGCGTCTGATAGATTTACAGTGAGGAGCTCGGCCTGGAGGAGGATGTGTGTTTCTCTGTGGGACTGTGTGATGGATCGCATTTGGCTGGCACCCAGGCCAGACAGCCAGTGTGTTCTCCCCAGGCAGCCAGACAATTGTTAACATACAGCCCACCTGAGACCCCCGAGCTCGTAAATTAGAGACATTTAGCTGAGCTGAGCCACCTTTTCAAACAGAAGCTGACAGACAGAGCACGAGGCCTCCAGGCTTCCTCTCTTCTTTATCTTTGCTTTGTGGCTTCTTGGGAAAGTTCCTACTTTTGTATTTTTTGTTGTTGTTGTTGCTTTAGTCTCTGCCGGTCATTTACATAAAAATATACTTTGTGTTTGTATGAGAGAGGGAAGAGATATAATGACAAAACACACACACAAACACAATCTTGGAATGTGCAGCAGCAGCGTCTGTGCTGGATGGAAATGTTGACAAGTCGATGATGATGATTCCATACTTCCTCAATAAATTTCACTATCACTTGATTTCCCCCCCCCCCCAGAGGCTGGAGAAATATGTTGTCAATGCAATGATTGATGATGCCTTTAACTGACGAGGTACCAAATGATCCAATCATGTCCCCTCGTTTAAAAGCAAAATGAGTTCATGTGTGTTGCATATTTATTACTAACTTCATCCAAGATATTGCAAATTGGTTGGTGGGAAAACCTTTTCTTTTCAGAAGCTTTAAAGAAACATTATTAGGTTTTGTTGTGGGTGTTACGGCCCTTCAGCTTGGTGGCTTTGCTGCTGCTGTGTGTGTGTTCTCTCTCCAGAGCTGCAGACCTGATTGGTAATCAGCGGCGTGGGTCACACCTGGACCCCGTGTGCACGCATGAAAAACTAAGCAGCAACAAATCTTTGCATTCTGGCTTTTTGATTCTTTTCACATTCCTCCCATCTATTTGTTTGCCTTGTTTTGATTATTTATCGGTAAATAAATCAGTTTGTTTAAGTACATCTGTGCGTATCCTGTTTTTGTCCGGCCTAAGAGTCAAATCAACAGCGAGCTGGGAGGACATTTGGGGATCTTTGTTAATTCTAACGGCCTCAGAGACACAGATCCATAGATGAATTAAAGCTAAATATTGCAGGTTGTTATAGTCAAAAGGTTATGCAGAGATGTACAGGACTATTTGTAGTGTGTGAGCAAAATAACATTTAGGCAGGTTTAATGTATATGTAGTTCAAACAAATTACACAAATATCTGAACTCTTGAGTCAGTAAATTGATCTGCTTTCTTATTCTTTAGTCCGATGTGTTTTGAGTTTATTGGTCTGTGAGTGATTTAACAGTTTGACCTGACGGAGGGAGACAGGCCGAGCTGTATGACGCTGCCAGGAACCTACAGCGCCTCGTGATGAAGAACACAGAGACGACCTGTTCTAACGACTGATTTATTCTTGTGCTGAGTCCAAACTCTTTTTTTATTCATTTTTTTATGACGACGGGGTGAGGTGACCTGTCTCACTTCCAAAGCAATGTCATGTTGACTCCGACTGGTTTTCCATTAAGGTGATTCAGGATTCTTAAAATAAATTAACCTGGTAACAGCTGGAGGTCAGTTCAGATGTTGTAAAAGTAAAAGTGATTAATTTGTAATGAACTATGCGTTTAATTTAGGTCTAGAGCTGGAACAATATGTTCTTAGCCTGACTTACTTTATGTTGAGGGATATTTAGTTGCCTTAAAGAATCTACATATTATGGTTCAGTGCTGCCCTCTGGTGGCCGTTGGGTGGATTGTGATTGGAGCCGTAAACACTACAACGTTACCCTTTGACATTCATTTACAGAAAGGAAGAAATTGTCAAGACACATAAACTGGTACTTGTGGTACAGTTATTGAAACCACTTATGCAGCCTATATTTATTGACCAGATGTACTCAGCCATAAGCATATTACCTGCTTTACACTATAAGTTTGAAATTCTAAAAAAGCACCTTTTGCAAATAGCTACACACGGTTATCTACAGTACACAGACGCATCATTCAAAACTTAAAGCCTGTATTTTTGCTAAACACTGCCATTTAAATACCAAACACTCAATTATCACTCACCTGCACCCAGAGCACAGATGGGAAACACCTGTAACCAATTACATTAATTAGAAATCAGAGCTTGAACACTAGAAGTAGGATTCAGGTTTGGTGTGCACAACAATGGAGGCCAGTTTTGGAGAAAGTCAGAAGACTGTAATTGCAATAAACTATTTTTTTCTACAGCACAATGGAGTTATTATAAATAGTCATGTCATCTTCATTTAAGGGGACTTTTAAGAGACATTACAGGGGAATGGGGTAAAACATGTAACATAGATATCAAGATGAAACTTCCTCAGTTTAAGTAATAAACTGAGGAAGTTTTGATTTTTTCATTTTTCACTTGCGAATAAACTAATTAACAAGTTTCTTGGAGTATTATGTTTGAAATGAATCTCAAGTCTATTCGGAAAATGCATAAATCAAAAGCAGCTTTTGGCAGAAAGAGTTTGATTAGTTGAGTTATTGGTAAAAACAAACGTTTCTCTCTGAATGTTAATCCTGGAGGCTTTGTGATGTCGGGAAGAGAAACATTTTCTCTTGGAAATATGTCCTATAATGTTCTGGAGAATATCGATGACAATGATCTACTTACCCTAAAGGGAAGCGGAATTAAGACAATTCTTGTGAATTACATCACTGTTACTTCCTCGGGAAAAATTAGCCTCAACAGGTTGACATAATCAGTTACGAGGGTTTGCGAGAAGCGGTTTCTTTGTTTTTAGGGGTCACAAGCCACAATCAATGGCTGACTACCACTGGTGTATGCCACAGTAATATAAGCACCCAGCAGGGGGCGCCACAGCACAGGGAAATAATGACCTAAAGCTTTAGCAAAGGGCAGTGATGACTTAAACATATCCATATTTCCTCACTGTGTCACACCACGTCTGAGGCTTCTCAGATATGCTTCAAACCCCAAACTGCAGTGTGGATGTTCGAGGGAGACTGTCTGCCACATGCATTTCATTCTCAAGTGCATAACAATATTCTCTTTGCGTAACCGTTATGGCACCGCTGGACCACCTCCATCCCTTTCACACAGCTGAGATTGTAGCTCTGGTGCCCGAATACGCACAGGAGGCTGAATGCTCGCGTTGCATGCGATGGGATTTGAATGGTCTGCTTTATGTCGTCTCAATGTGAAGCCATGTCGCCTCCGAGCGAGGTAGAGTATGAGCGGCCGCTCTGTCTCTGCACCACGTGGCTGCGTTCGCTTCATTCAGTCCTGTGAATTCACCGAATAATCTCACTCTACTCCAGAGAAACCTGCAGTTGAGTCCATATCACCCTGGCAGGCGACAAATGCTCGATGTTGCCAAGTTCAAAGCAGCAATCCAAACCCATGCGAGTACGCAAAGAATACGAGTCCTTCATTCCTGCCCGCCTTTTTTTTATTAGTTCATAAAGGCGATGTGAAATATACAGATAGCAGTTTCCAGCGCCTCGCTCCAATATAATTTAATAGCCGTTGTGGTAATTGAGCCAGTCTGTTAGGTGTTACATGTTAATGTGTCTTAATTACAGAGTTGACTCTCAGGGCCTTCTTTGTATGGAGGGGGGGTAGAACCAGATTATGAAAAGGGAAAAACCCCCGAATCATTCAAAGGACACATACATTTTATTAAAATGATATTAATGATTCCATTATTCAGAGCAGATTGGATTTGCATTCCGCTCAGGTCCCCCTTTTTAGTGTGGAAAACAGATGGATTCGGAGTTAATGTTGTCATAATGAACTGACTTCTCTCTTTCTCCCCCCACTCCGTCTCACACCAGCTCAATCCAGTTTGCAATATCTTCCAGACAGACTAAAGTGTGGGAGAGATTTATGCCCACAAAAGGCAGATAAAATCCTTATCTGTGATTAAAAATCACTCTTCTCTCATCGTTAATATGCTTATTAGATTTCCCCCCCTCCCTTTTATTTGATGGAGAGATTATTATTGCGTGATTGTGGCTCGTCCCACTGAAGCACGGCTCCCAAAGACTCCGGCCCGAGCACGAGGTTTAGACTCGGCCCGGCCGTTTGTGATGCTGAAACTTTTATCGCTGCTTTATGTGTCACAGAGATCAGAGAAAAGGGAGTCGGGGGGCTTTGACGGAAAGACGGGAGAAAAGACGTACATTTGTGACCTTTGAAAGAAACACTTCATTGACCTATAAAGAAGTCAAAAGACTTCTCTCTGCAAACCCATGGCAATCATTTTGACCGGGCCTTTCAGCTCTGACCTTTTTCAACCGTTTCTCGCTGAAGTTTTCTTGAATGTTCGTTGGAGACCAGTTGGCCTTGTGACTGTAGATCCAACAGCCGCTCCAACCGAAGCCTCTGGATATTTAGAAAAACATGGACGTGAGCGTTTGACGTCGCTGACGAGTTTCTGAAGGGACATTTTAAAGGTTGCAGGTTTTTGACACAAACAACAACTGTATTTAAGCCACGAAGCCCCCACACTTTCCGGCCATATGGGTCTTTTTATTTTTGAGTGATTGGACTTTTATTCAGGACTGTGTTACTTGATTGACACCTCCCTCACTCTCCTGTTATTTTAGTTTAGGTTAGGTCTAATCAATCACAGCAACTGTGTGGGTGTGAGTATCCCCTTAATGGAGGCAGAACAATACCTCTTAAATTCCCCTCCGAGACAGAAGAAGTGAAATTAGCTTTGTATCAAATACTGACTTTGGAAATATTGGCTTTGAAAGGAACTTCAATGTATAAGTAATTAAAGTGAAGACTGAAGAACTAGTTTTTTCTAGTCAAACAGTGATGGTTCAGGTAGTCTTTTCTTCTTTCTTTTCTGTTCATAAAGTCTGAGTTTCTGTCTCCTCGTGTCTGTTCAGCCGGTGTGGTACACAGCACAATTCTAATTAAGGTTGAAGACAGGAGTCGACCTTCTCCGACGTTTTCACTGGAAGCAGAAGTGATGCTGCGAAAAATAACTAGATTAAATACAAATTTGGTGATTACAAATAAGTCAAAGATGAGATACTTTAAATAGAAATAAGGATCAATACAGTTAAAAGAAAAGTGGATTCGCAAACATACAACGCATAAATTAATCACATTCAAAATCATGTGCTTGAAGGTCTTTAAATGGTAAATGTACTTGTAAGGCTTTAACACTACATGTCATCCACCCATTCATACACTGATGCAAGGTGCCACCTGCCCATCAGGACTAACTAACATTCAGACCCATTCACACACCGAAGGCACAGAATTTGGGGGAATTTGGGGTTAATTGTTTTGCCCAAGGACACATCGACATGGACTGGAGGGGCCGGGGATCGAACCCCCGATCCCCGTTTGGAAGACGACCCCGTGCCACAGCCGCCCCCCTTACACACACCGGGGCAATTTTCTTTTGTACAATCAATTTGCACGACGATATATTTATTCAAACTGTTGTTTTTGTCACAAGCTCTTTCACGCACAACGTGATATTACACGACAAAAAAGCGACGTTTTTTTCTCTATGGAATAAAGTTGTTTCTGAGCTTTTGCATCGTGAATGAAGACATCGACTAGTCACACTGTTCAACATGCAAGCTACAGGGTTCAACAACGAGCAACAGCGCGGATGCTTCGTAGTCACATGCTAGATATTCTGTTCTAGTTTACACTCCGTAACTGTTTACCAGAGGGAACTCATGTTAACTCATTAAAGCAGCTTCCAGTAGTTTAGGCTAAACAACCGTTTACCTCAGACAGGTCGTTGTTCCTCTGCCTGAGCGCATCCACTCAAACCGTTTATTGAAAAAGTGTCGCAATTGTCACAAATGAACGATATAAATAGTTTTAATGCAAATAATTATTAGTATGGGTCCCGCCCCCGGTGTGTAAAGGCCTTAACAATGAGAGTTAAACTGCAACTGCTATAAAAACTGTGACAACAGCGACCAAATGTTGGTGGCAGAATAGCAGCATTATAGCAGCATTAATATCATATTGCTCACAACCCGGTCCTTCCTCTTTTTTAAACAAGCCACTAACATAAAAGCATCACTTTCTGTGTGGCGGGACATTTTTACAGGGACCTTATAGCTACTCCAGTAAATCAGTTAGTTCAGAAACAAAGTGCTTTATAGGTGACGGACTAATAAAAGCAGGGTGGAAATAGAAGCAGTGAAACAATGGGAGACTAATGAACACGGAGAATAAAGAAATATGTAGAGGGAGCACAATAAAATGAACCAATAAAATGGATAAAGAACAATAAAAACATATTAAAAACATTTTCAAAGAAACAATAAATGTAAAAAATTTCCATGAACCAGAGAGAGAGAGAGAGAAGCTGAGCAGGCATTTATTGGTGTGAAAATTGGCAGTTACACTTCATTTTACTGCAGCTGAGTATCTGACTGCTGTCAGTCCATATTTATCTCAGCTACATACCTTGTGGGGGTTTTCACATGCTACAGCATGATTGATGGCATATGAAAGGAAACATTTACACATCTGTACTCTGTGTACTTTCTATCCAATTATAGAACACGTAGAGACCTCTTTCATTTATAGAACATTTCCTGGCTTCACATGCTGCTCTGTTATCTGAAGATTATTTATTTTTCTCCATCTGACATGTTCATATTCAGGGTTTTCCATCTCTGGAGGGCTTTACAGATGTGCTGACTCTCCACTTAGCAACTCAGGCTGTCCTCTGGTGTATTGTGTTCCTACAGGGCCGAGTAGAATTCACTATACTAATTAAGTATCCAGCTGCTATTGTTTAGTACAATAACCCTTGTTGTCACTGGGGGCTGCGCGATGTGTATGATGAAATGAGTGCACATATGAGCTGCTATACAGCACCGGTGCTTTCGGTGTGTGTTATTTGGTGCAGGTTTTATTTTGATAGCCTGTGGTGAGCAACACATTTTGAAGAAATATGACCATCTACTATGATTGCCCCCTTCCCCAACATGCATTGCAACACACTGCAGTCCTGTCAGTCAGCGTATTAAACATACACGGACTCTCTGCAGTACTGCCACCCCCCCTCTCTCTGCACGCTGGGTTTCATTTCAGCGCTCGCAGCAGGTGCCAAGGAACCGACTCCCAGGCTTAGTGCTGGGCTCATTTCCCAGGTCAAGACTTTATTGATTGATATAGAGTACAATTACATAACACGCAATGCACACCCCACCGCCAGTTATTAGTATAATTTCCTTTATTACGCCCTCCGTGAACTCGGGCCACGAGCTGGGACCGTCTCTCTCTTCGGACTGCCGGGTATTAAAGTGTCACAGCTGCCAGAGTCGCTTAACTGTGACAATTACACGACTTGAAATGACAGCATGATTCTGTCTTTTCTATTTCTCGAGGTAGAGTAAGGCCTATAATGAGAAGTAATAATATCAGATCAATATGTTCTGTACCTAATGTTCTCACACGGCAAAGAGAAGAAAAAAAAAAGTGTCAACAAATGAAAATATCTGCTGGCGGAGAGAGATACTTGTCATGATTTATTTCGAAAATGTTCTTTCAGTTGATTCGAAACTAAAACTACAAAAGAGGTTAATGGAAAAATCTTCTCATCCATCAGCTTGAATCCAGCTACCCAGTTAGGCAGTTTGAGATTAAAGCATCCTGTCTTGCTCGTTCATCGAGCCTGGTGTTGGATCTCTGTACTGTGTTTGAGGTTGGAGTCGTGTCAGGCTAACGACTTAGCCTCAATACAAAAGCATTACATGACGTGACTAAACAGAAGTTGCAGATGTGTAATAAAGCCTAATGTAGCCAAGATGTCAGTGGATAACTTGCTCATATGTGAGAGAGTACAAGTCAATGATATATCTGTTTATGCTGGGTCAACATCCCAATCATTTTTGTGTTGTTTAATTTCACCAAATGTTCGTAGCCCGCACTAAAAATAAGCAAACGTAGACATTTAATCACGGTCAGTCGTTAGTTACGTTAGCCGTTAGTCACGTGATTAGTTTGTCACTCGCTGGTGATGTGAGTCGTTAGTCCGTGAAATGTCAACCGCGCTCTTTTCCTAACCATCTCTAAATGGTTTTGTTGCCTAAACCTAACTTCCTGTGACATGGGAAGTTTATTTTGAAAAATCACTATGCATGTAACAAGCGTACATCAGTGACTTGTCCAAAGATGATGCTCGAGGGGTACGTAGACTCTCATAGTTTGAAGCTGAGGAGCACTGGCCAAGCTGCAGTGTTTGACACGTTGGGGTGAGAATGTCCTGTGTATGGCGTAACAAAACTGCTTTTTGTGTTTAATTTCACGCCATGTCGTCTGTATTGACTGCAGTGTAAATGCGGACGCGGGAATATGCGACGCTCGGAGCAAGTGAGAAAAACTACTTTTGGTGAGGAGGATGGTCAAACAAAGACAAGACTTTCAACTTTTATTAAGTTATTTTGAAGTTATTTATTAGTGATGTTTGTAATGTGTTTTCAGAACTTTTGTTTCATTCTACTCAGTATGTGTACTTATTTCAATCCCCACTATTATGTTGGTTATGCGTCACTGTAACGACGGGGCGTAAAATAACACACAAAAAGCCTTAAATGAGTTATCATGACACGTTGAATATCTCTAGAATGTCTTGCAATTTACACACCTTCCCATGAGGTCAGGTAGTTCAGATGCAGAGGGGGCATCCTGCAGAAAGTAACATCCTTAACTGGTAGGAATTATGGGAAGTGAAGCTGCCATCAGTTCTTTCTTTCTCCAAATGGTCTCACTCATTTCAACACACTGCAATTTTATCTTCAACAACTCTTGAAACTGTTTCAGTGACACATTTTCTCATACCGTGGGCAGATATATATATCTATCTCTCTCTCTATCTCTCTATCGATCGATAGATCGATATGTTTTTTTTTACTTGCTGTAAGAGTGATGAGAGAAATAGGAGTCAATAGTAGATCAAAAGATTAAGTGGGGCCGCCGGGTCGCCAGCTTCTCCACTGTGGGTCGCAGCTTTTTACTGCGGCTGAGTATAAAACATAGATCAAACTTCAGTGCGAGCTTGTCTGTCTGTAAGTAACCATCACTATGTAAACACTACTTGTCATCGGGATGGATGGGTTTGGGCACGGAGCCGCTGGCCTGTGAGGTCTGTGTTATTGTGGTGAATGGTTAGGAACACTCACACACTCAAACACACCCATATGACTCACCCGGTGTCTCTGTTTAGTTACTTGGCTCTCAGTGGTACAGGGAGTGCTCTCGTCAGACAGACATGCCCCAAATGCACGTGGGGAAACACGTGGATTCGTGGTCGGGTTCACTCTGGGATTCACCCGGTTGCAACAGGGGGTACAATTCAATGCCAGTGTCAGCGTTGCAAGTATGAACGCATGCAAAGGTACCGTTTACAGGAAAGGTTTTTTAAGGTCACAACTGAGAGTAGAAAGACTGATCTCGTGCCAAAAAAAAGCATGCATACTCTCAAGCGTATTCTTCTCCTAAAAGTGCATTAAGACCATGACAGGAATGAAACAAAGACTAATGTGATGACTATGAGAAACACATATTTGATTTCATGAACTTTGATCCAAGCTGGATCGAATGTGTCGTCACTATGTTTCACAGTTTAACCGATACGTTTCAGTGTTTCAGTTTTATTTTACAGAGCGTATGAAAAACCAGCCTATAAATAGCTGAATCTTTGTCTCTATCCAATAAAAACCAGACGCATACTGCATGGTCAGTCTCTACAGGATGTTGCAAAATAAAAGTAGTAAAACAAACACTAGAAACTACCACTCAACAGCACAACCACAGAATAAATAAATACATTGTAAAGTACTTAAAACGACTTGCTGTCTAATAAGTGGAAGAACTACACAGCACTCAGTCAGTATTGCTTAAATCTGATACAAATGTGTGAGATTATTTACCCAGAGATCTGTTCTTATGCTCAAAGGAAGTTAATGTTGACTCAAATGTCCCCTTTTTACACGACAATATGTACCGGGGGATGGGATTGAAATTGAATAGTGCTTGACCGCATGAAGGGACCGGCGTAAATGCACCCAAAACATTTGGCAAAAAGTTAGCGAGCTATGCTACTAGCAAGAAAGCAGCAGGAAAGCCTGTCTGAATGGATAATCAAGACACTCGTGGAGGGAGTCGAGACGAGACCAACTGTCTGCTTTTATTTTTGTTCGATGTAAATATACGAGCGATACGAACAAACGAAAAACCTGTCTCTCTCCAGTAAAAGGCCAATATCAGCCTGATATTGTTGAGTATTGGTCGAAGCAACAAACACACACACACACACACATGCATGTACGATTGGAAAAAACATACAAAAATACACAAAATCTATCTCGCACACAGACAGAAACCCTCTTGCAGACATGCCCTTTCATGGAGGGGGCATCGTTATTAACAGCACATTAATAACAATGCCGTAGGGCTCCCATTGTCTCCCAATCATAATTATATTATCCATCATGCTTCTGTGCTGTGCTGACACACATGGAAACACGGCTGGGGAGTCTCGCCGGTGCTGCTTGTCCACCGGCATTACCATAGATAATGTTTAATTATGCTAATTCAATTGCAATCGTTTTGAAGAAAATGACAACATTGATTGAGCTAATGAATATTCATAAGACGGAGCTCAAGAAGTTAATTGTGTTTCACGAGTGTGCCGGGGAAGTTATGTTTGGGGCCTGGATGTGGAAGGGATGACTGGACTGTGGTGTGGAGGAAGGGAGGGAGAGAAGCGGAACGGAAAACTGTTGCAACCGATGAACGGCCACTGACTCATCTGATGGTGTTCACAGACTGGAGGTAATGAGCAGAATGAGAAGAAGTGAATCTTTTTTCAAAATTGAGCAGCTTTTTCATCACTCAGTATCACATTCAGTCGGTGGAAATACCCAGGATTCAAGTATGACGATACAGTTCAATTACCGTTTAGAGCATCATCAAGAGCGGATGTCACATCATCAGTACCATTTGATGGAAATCACCAATTCATATTGAACTGTTCTTTTATTTTTCTGCCATCATTCCCTAAATGTAGTCATCACTGTATTAATTTTCAGGTTAAAATATATATATACACATCAATTTAACAGGTATAGTTCATAGTTTAATTAACACTCTTATTCTTCCAACCTCTCTGGATAACAATTATCACTTTTACACAACGTTTAAATATGACGAGCGTGACTAAATGTGAACAATTGCATGAGAGTCAATGGCGCACAGGAGCTGGCCGATGCTACGCTATGATTGGCCGGTCTGCGTTTGAGGAGAGACACTCAGCTAACAGTCAATCAGATGTACATGGCTAATACATAAGTTAGCCTAATATCAAGGTGAAATGATGTAAGGGATGTGGTTAGAATGCTGCCTTTAAAAGGTGCTCAAGAAACGTTGAAGGGAAAAAGTTTGATCATCTTAAATAACAACAACTTCAGAAAGCAAAAGGAACAGTTTGATTTCAAGAGTCCCGCCATGGTTTGAGATTATTCCAGCGGTTTGTCTGTGCACTTTAAAAGACACGAGAAGTCTAAGCAAAGATGATATTGAGTTGCATTGTGGGATACATCATTAATGGATGGAAACCATGGGGGTTATATGTTAGAATATATTTGCGCATTTGTATTCGTGTGTCTCTTACAAGCCTCCCAACTTTGTGGAAGTCTAATACTATATTACCACAGTTCCCCTGAATTCAACCTTTTTAACACTGGGATTTCCACAGGATAAAAGGAAAGAGTTTAACACTTTTCACTGTTTAAAACCGTATCATTTTTAATGCCCAGTAAAGCTGTCCTGTTGGACAAATCAAACATGTTGGAGAGCTCCAAGCAAACGGACAGTATAAAAAGATCTGATATGAATGGCTTCCTCATCTGTAGGTTCTGATATTCTGCTTTGACTCACTGTGTGTAGATGAACTGGAATTGCTGGACTTTAGGAGATTTGTCTTGAAATTGCAGCCGGATGCCCTTTGACTTCACTCTCTCCGTCTCACTAGGATACCCCCCCCCCTTTCCCCCTCCCTTTCCTCCTCACACACAAACACCCCCCGACTAGCATATAACTCTTCAGAGGTAAGTGCCGGGTTAAATTTCAGGCGGATCATTTCTCACTGTCGGTAATGCACATAACCCGAGCACAGATTTGGGGCTGATGAGTAACACGATTACTTATTATGCCTTTCCACGAGGGGAGAAATGAGATTAAAAGTTGCCCTTTTACATCTTAGGGAACAGCAGCTCGGCACACGGCGGGCCGTGTCAGGCGCTGGCAGCTCACTGCAGAGTGCAGCTCATAATCCATCTTGATCTCATTTGGACGGCACGGCTGATTTTTTTTTTTTTACTGAAATGTTCCTTTAGATGCTGCCACAGGAATGCAGAGAGGCTTTTTTGGTTCAGACGCGCTGCATCCATACTTTCAGCTGACTAAGCAAGAAAGGGTTGAGCGCTGCACACTCCAACGTTGGTGTTGGCAAGAAAGACGGAGAGACGGGGAAGAAAAGTGTGTGTGTGTTCTTGTGTTTCTACACTTGAGAGGACCGATGTTCCCACTAGTTTAGAAAAATGACGATGGATTCACATTTGGGATATTCCGTCTCTTCAAAATGTATTCAAGGAGTTCGTAATTAAGAAACATGATGCATTTCATTTTAAGAGGAGACACTACAGGGGAAGTGTAAAAACACTTAAAACTTCCCCAGTTGATGGAGAAATATGTGCTGATTTGAAAACATTTCAGGAACAGAAATCTATAAAATTAGGTTTCAAATTCTTGTTCCATTTTGTTGACATTTTAAAGTCAAAGGTTTTTACAGAGGGAATTTGTATCAATCTAAAATCTGAAAATACTGTCAGCCATAAACAAACCTCCATGTTTTTAGTATATACATCAAGCTATGAATGTTATGTGAACAAACCCCTCTGCAAAAACCTTCAAAATGTAGATGGGAATAAAATTGGAGTGTGGTGGATGTAAGAGATACTGAAGTGAAGATTTCTGAGAAAAAAGTCCTTTTAAAAATATCACTTACATTAAGATAATATCTTTTTGTAATACATTCTTTCTGAAATGTAATGTTTAAGTATATGAGGCATTATCTATGAATTTAGAAGAAATCAACAGATGTAACTGACAAACAACTTCATGTGTATTTTGGATGTTTTCTTTCCACTGGTCTGAAAGAAGAAAGAAGCAAAATAGCGCCCACAAAGTGAGGTGTTTACCCGGGGTGTTGCAACTTCTGTTTTGATTCAAAGAACTTATATGGATACAGATGAAAATAGTGCAGAAGAAGATACAGAATTAACAGTCGTATCGGGGGGGCTGGTTAGACAGAGATAAAAACAGACATTTGTGGATTTCACTTGTAGGAACTTGCTGGGATCTGACATGATACCCTGCAGCTCACCATGTTGTTGTTCATTCATTTAGTTGAGAGTTTAACTTCTACGTGCCCATTTGAGTTCCCATTCAAATGTCATGTCGTCTGTGTTTATTGCCGTGTGTGTGTGTGTGTGTGTGTGTGTGTGCACGCACACTGGGGGGCACCGGTTCTACAGTCCTGAACAGGCTTCCTGAGCCCGTTAGGGTTTCTGAAACCATTTAAGTGCTGTCATCACCCTGCGTTACATTTTGAACCAGTAGAGCAAACATGACAGCTTAACCACAGATTCAAGGTTATTTTTTCTACTAATCCAAAAAAGTGCAAAGTTGCACTTTGCATCCAGACATACTGAGAACTTTATACAAATGATCAAAATGCTCACGTGCTCTGGGTTCATTAGCTTATTTAAGGAGGATGTCATTTGGTTTGAAAAGGACGCTTTGTCTTTCTTTCATGATCATTTCTTGAAGTGATTCACGATGCATAAATCATGTTGAGTGATATCTATTGAAATTATGAAAATGGTTTGAAGAAAAAGTAAATTTGGCCCGAAGATGACTGAGAATGCGTTCAATATTTAGGAGTGCATACCTAACTAATACATTTTTTTCTGGCCTGAAGTTTGTGCATGAATCTTTCAGCAGTAAAAGGAAAAAGGCTCAATATCCTTAAATCATGGATAGAGGCAGAGATCTGATCATTGAAGATTTCAAACACCTGAATTCAAGAGAAAAGAACAGAGGAGTTGAATTTTGGATGCTAGAGGACTCAGCTTGGAGAAGCCATGTTGAAAATGCTCCAGAGAGTGAACTGACTACGGAAGCCCAGAGAGGCCAAAAACAAACGCAGGACTTTTGTCCAGGAGACATCTAGTGTCCCGTGTGAAAGTAAAAGCAAACGTTGACACTTTGTTACTTCAGTCGTTAGTCTTGTGAATAGTTAGTCACCGTTAGTCATGACATGAGTCAAGTTATCGTCAACCACGCCCCTTTTCTAAACTTAACTCAGTGGTTTTGTTGCCTCTATTCCTGTGAGGGGATCCTAGAACATCCTAGTTTGAAGCTTAGGCACAATGACCAAGCTGCGGTATTTGACACATTGGGGTAAGAATGTGTTGTTTGTGTGTTAGCAAGTTATATAAATGTAGACTCACCTGAAACATGAATGCTTTAGGCCTATGTAGAATATATGGGGTGGTTGTGCAAATCAGCCTCTTGTGACAGAATTTTACTTTTTCACACTTACCTCTCAGGGCTTCCGTAGAGGTCTCATCGGCTGTTTTCTGCATCACCGTGTCTAATTCCCCAAATAAGTTGACGACGGGTGAACAGTTTCAATTGCATCAGAGTCATCATTGATCAGCTGTTAACGTAGATTTTTATGGCATGGCGTAATTAAGTGTTTCCACCGGTGATGGGCAAGGATGACACATCACAATTTCTCTTATAACAAAGCAAGTTCCAGAGCCGCGGCGCCGTGCTAATTTACATAACCTCATTCAAGTTTCCGCAGAAGTCGACCTCAGCGTTGAACAACGAGGGAGACCCATCCTGTGTCCTCAGGTTTCATTAACTGAGTGCAGGGCGGAAACATTTATTGCTTTCTATTGCAATGTCATCCCACCTCGGTATTTTACTGCAGGGTATCTCTATTCATCTTGTTCAAGGACCGACACTCGTCGATAATGTCTTGCTGTGACACACATACAAGAATGAATTCTGTTTTTTAAACATTTTTTTACTTTCTCACTTCATATACCTTTGAGATTGCTTTGCCTTCGGGACTTTAAACAACAGTACAGATTGCTTGATTGATGACTGAGCGTTTGGCCGACTCATTGATGGACGGGATGTCAATCGTTCCGTTTACACACTGATTCTGTCACTCACTGACAGATGTTTTTACATTTGAGATAATCTATCAACACCTACGGTCGAGCTTCCCAGAGTGACTCAACATGAACGAACATCAATTCCCACCAATCACAATATATCACTAATATCAAGCAGGGGTTGCCGAGTAGCTGTCCAGCACCTTTTATACAATGAATGTATCTCAAGACACGTCATGTATTAGGCATACCAGCTCATGATTCTGACACTTTCAGTAAAAAGTAATAATTGTTAAATCAAAACATCAGTTATAACATCTTTAAATACACATGAAAAAACAGCAGCTTTAAAAAATGACAAACCCAAAAGCGATTACAACACTCATTGCCAGCAGGAGCTGCAAGTGTTGTACTTTAAGAAGCTATTACTTTTGTTGCCTGTAGGTGGCGCCGGTTGTTTTGAAACTGCTTGTGGATGCAGTTCTGTCGATGGATGATACCGTCGGGTTTGCAGATGCTTCACATCTAACCTGAAGCAAGAGATACTGTGTTTGCGTGTGACACCACGTTTTTGGTGGAGTTTTGCATTATATTTCGGTACATTTTTACTTTACAAACTGTTACAAGAGGTGTACATGTACTGGCATAAATTCTACCAATCTGTCATCTGCACTCAGTTATATCTTCTCTGATGTGTGCTGGTGTTTTGAGTTTGCATCTCTGGGTTTGAACTTTCCTCCCGAACGCAGGGAAAATGGGGAACTAGAAGTGCTGGCTCAGCATACCAGGCCTCTGTGCTCTTTATTGTTGGCAGGAGTAGCATTATGGAACACACCGTGCAGCAGGGAGACACTTAAACTGTGTGTAACTCAACTCCGCTCGGCTCCCCGAGGACATCGCACTGCCTCCTGTTTCATATGAGCTCAAATTTGAAAAGATTTCACTCGCCGTGCCTAGACGAGGACTGTGTGTAACACACACTTCGTGCAGTAACACGAAGTGTGCGATTGTGCTTGCATATTGTGAAGGTCATGATTGTTAGGTAACCATTTCATAAATGGTAGAAATCTGCAAAAGTGGCATAAATATCTGGCTTAATTTTCTGTTCATCATGTTTAGAATCAGTTTTAAAAGAAAGGCAGTGGCAAATAATGAACACAGTCAATGTTCTTCTCTGTAGGTGTGCATTCATGCTTTTGATTTTGTGTGTAGCTTCAAATCATTGTAAAGCACAACAACACTTTGGACTGACTAGTTCAATTGAAAGCCTAAGAGGTTGTTACATCATGTTTCATTCTGGCAAAACCTTTAAATATTTTATTTTTATTATTACAGTAACATTGATCAGCATCTGTGTCCAAATCCACAGGCTTGATCTACCATATAGGCATCGCATGTGGCCCACAAAGGTGAGTCCTCCACCACCTGCAAGATTATCTAAACCTCCCACCCAGACGAGATGGTCGAGCCTCACACACCAAAGCTAATGGTGTTTTCAGTCACTCCTCATCAACTCTTAAAGCCAAACATTTTGAAATGTATCCCCTGGAAGTTGCACTTAAATGGACAACAGAACAACCAATTACCAGTGATAAATAGCTACATACCAGACCAAAGTACACAGCCAGAAGTTGTGATCTGTTCCAGGCTGCTAACGAGAACAAAACAGCAGACTTTATTCCTGGCATTGCTGACATCCTGTGGTGGCTTTTTGAATATTTTTCATCAACTTAGTCAGTAATCAGCAATAAGGAATAAATACTTGTATATATATTATATATTATGGTCTGTAAGATGTGGCAAGGGTCACCTGATGGCTGCATTAAATAACTGGATTATGTAATATTGAGGGCTTCCAAACATTGGACACTGATCGTGACTTGCACTAGAATTTAGAGCCTTTTATAGTAGTGCAAAAATGTAACATAACAGCCCACCGTAACAATGTAACAGCGCAACGTAGCAGCGCAACGTAACGTAGCAACGTAACGTATCAACGTAATGTAAAATCGCACCAGTATAACGTAACAACGTTAAAAAAAAAATCCACATGCAACGTATCCATGGTTTGCAGAAAAGTACAATCCCAACATTTGAGTAGATGCAGTTGTTCATGAAAAAGATGCCTTTTTCTTTAGCCGTGTGGGAAAGAGAAGGCAACTAGAGGCACAGATCACACTAAAGACTCCAGCTGTGTCAGGATGATGTCACTCCGCTTAACAACATACTTGTATTTCATTTGCAATGCTGATTTACATCAGAAATAAGCCGCCTTATCTCACCCCCACCGGCAGATTTTCTTTTTGTTTTCACAGAGATAAGACTTTGAGACTCAACACTGGATGAAATCAGTAATTAAGACATTCAAGTTTAGCTGTGACAGAAGTCCAGGCAGCTCCAAAGACGTCTTCATTTAAATGAGTCCCTTGTTGTTGGAGTGAGATTAGGCTTTTTTAACATGCATAGACGAGATCTAGCATCTTAATCCTCTATAAGAGATTAAAATCTAAGACAGTGAGGGTCTGTGTATATCGGCAATTGACTGGTTATGTCTGTGCGAGTTGACGTGTATTATGCGGGTGCAGTCGGTTGTTAGATTGATATGTTTTTGAAGGCAGATGCTGATTTATTTCATGTTAAAGCAGACAGTTATCAACATTTCTGACAATACTAACAACAATCTTTTCATTTGACCCTTAAAATAAGCTCAGTATCAGTGTTTCTGAGGGGATTCTCTCTAAAACATCACGGGACACCATAACTAGATCTTTATTTGAAGAGAATGATGAATAAATACATTTAAAAGCGGTTGACCAATTGAATAAATAATAACTATAAGTTCAAAAGACTGCTTTTTACCTCCATCACATCAGCAGTGAGCTGCACTCGCGGATATCTGATGCTTGATATTTGATGAAACAGAATCCAGTAGCCAGAGTGCATGCTCTTTAAAAGCGTCACATCTCTTCCATCAGTTTTTAAGAACCCATTGGAATTCTACCCTTTTTCCCCACAGTTCCTGGGGTCCAAACTAAAACACGCAGCCACTGAACAGAAACATCACTGCTGTTCCTTGGAGACGAATAAAAAAAATGCCTCAAAACAAATGCCAAAAGCAGAAAAAAAGAGAAAGAAATCGGAGTATTCTCCAGAGCCGAAGCAGCTCGCAGACTCTGATAAATGTTTTGTACATTGCTGGCTTCTAAATATAGCTTCAGATCAATGCAATCAGGAACAATCTCCCCATTACAACGAGCAGGTCGGCTACCTGAAGCAGATATCCGAGGCTGTCAGATATCTCTGTGGTGCAGTCGGGTAAATATAGTCTGTAACAGGAACCAACGCTGTGTGGCTGTGGACACACCGCCAGACAGTTTGGCAGTATCGCTTATATAATGACGCTCGTGCCAATAAAGGATATTGAATTGGGTAAAAGACAGAGATTCAGTGGAACATGTAGATACAAGATGGAGAGGAGGAAGGTAACAACACTGCCAAAATAATTCTTAACTTTGGGAAAGAAATGACTGTAAATACAGCATTCATTTAAAAGCTGAGTTTACTGACTGCATGCCGGCTAATTATGTGTGGAAATATGTACATACTCATCAGTGGCGTATACCTGATGAGCTAAATTACTGGCGTTGACTGTGTGTGTGTCATTACCATTTGGCTTGAATGTGTATATTTCGTATTGCTTTAAATAAATAAATAAAGTGATATCATTGGTGGGAAATCATAATCATGCCTTGGAGAGCAGAAATCTGAAACACCTGAAGTATAAACTGTATGCTTTATATACAGTGGGTACAGAAAGTATTCAGACCCCTTTAAATTTTTCACTCTGTTTCATTGCAGCCATTTGCTAAAATCCAAAAAGTTCATTTTATTTCTCATTAATGTACACTCAGCACCCCATCT
>NW_022280084.1:964629-976420 GCF_004355925.1 Anarrhichthys ocellatus | reverse complement strand
GTCATAAGTATTCAGACCCTTTGCTGTGACACTCATATTTACTCACTGTACTCACTGTACACTAGCTGCCCAGGCGACATTAAAGACATGCAAAACAAAAAGCACCTTCCAGCAAGGAGACCGTTCCTCGTGTGAAACCAGAAGTAGACGTTGGTTTATTTGTCACGTAACTTCCGTGCACCACTTTTAAACCTCACTGGGTTGTTTCCTGTGAAGACGGAGGTTCATTTTGAAAACATTGTATGCGTGTAACGAGCGTAAATCGACACGTGTTGCCATACTTTCGTAGGAAAACGGACAAAAGAATGGAGAGTGACTTTTTTTTAAGATATCATATGTAACGTTGTCTCATGACTGCTGTAGGCAGTTACATGACAAACTATAGCAGCTTATTGCAGAGTTCTTTTTTCTGTCACATAAACGTGGAATAGAGCAAACAAATATTTATATAAACATATCAGCATGTAAAATGATCTGTGTAGCTGTTAGAAGTAAGACCAGGAATGTAATCTTGTAGTACCATCAACAACATTCAGTGTTTTGGATTTTAGTTTAAATACGACAAGAATAAGTATCGACTTATTGACGGCCGCCGACTTCTAACATTAGCTCATTTTGCGCTCAGGTGACCTTCTCGTTACAGTCGGATGATCAGATGATCACATCTTCCAGTGCGGAGCGATGGCGCTGCCGGCGTTATTGTTTCACGGCGAGGCCGGGCCCTGGCTGCCTCGCCTAATGGACAAAAGGAGAGGAGAAAAGAGAGGAAACGGAGGGAGAGGAGTGTAGGATAATGAAAACATCATTGTATGGGAGGAGATCCTGATCTAATCACTGAGGAAATGAGGCCTGTGAATGCCAGTCGTTTGGACTCATTTACACATCTCCATTAATGCCGCTCACCCATCGATTAGCCGCCGAGGAGTTCGGGAGAACAAGAGCGAGACGATTGAACGCTTTCCCAGTTTAGACTCTTAACTTGTGCTCTGAGGTTAGGAAGAAATACAACAGGCTGATGTCCAAATTACTTCACAATAACGATACTTAAAGGGAGCCGGAGAGAGAGATACTTTACTAAAATAAGAAATGGTTGTTTGAATCTTTTGTTTTTTTAGTACTTAATAGTTGATCTACCTCACTCTGGTTACATTTAGGCAACTGAACGACTTTGTTAAGATGGTAACAGATCGCCTTCAAAATCTGAAGAAACCATTGTTAGCTTCTTTTGTAGGACGTGAACAAGTCTCCCATGTTGAAATCACACATTCAATAAGCTCAGCCATCCATCTTCACCTCATCCCTGAAGGTAAATTTGCTTTAAACGTAGAGTTAGTTTTCACCGTATGTAGGTGCGTACGTATGTACGTTTGTTCAACACTTAAACTCCATTTTTAGTTTGCACACACATCTGTAACAGCTTCTTTCTGTCATTTTCCTTCAGGCCCCTCTTGTGTTTTTTCTGATTGTCTTTGGACATTTATAAAGTGGGTTCATACAACTTGAGCCATAAATGTGATTTATCTAGTTTTTATTCTACATGCGTGTAGGCATCGTACGTTTCTGCAAACCACAAATACGTTGAATGTTGAGGTTTTTGCAGAGCAAGAGACATAGAATATCGAGCGATTCTTTTGATGAATGAAATGATGCCAATTGTAGTCAGATCTTAAAAATGCCCAGTTGGCAGATTTCGTTGTGGGAGTTGTACGTTTCTGCAAACTGCAGATATGTTTAATGTCTACATTTTTGCATTGGGTCAGAGTGACGTAGAATATAAAGCGGTTGTTATTGAAACTTACATAATAACGAGTCAAAGAAGCGAGAAAGTCCACACAGAGAAGGTGAAACAGACAGAGATGTCACAGAGGAGACCGCCGTTCGTGTCCCGTGTGAAACCAAAAGTAGACGCTGACTTTACACCTGTTATGCAGCCCTGTGCTCACGAGCATAACATGGCTGCGTAACAACGTTAACCACGTTGGTTTTTGAAAGCGTGATCCGAGGCTGATATGAAACGTATTCATAAAACCTATTTTGCTTCAGGAATGTCACTTTGTTTGTAGAAACGCACATTGACAACATTTTTCTCTGGTTACTAGTTTGGCCAAAATAATGCTGCTGATTTTCAGGACAGGGACAGGCAAGGAAATGTAAACAGTCATTTTAAGTGCTTCAACAAATTACCAATATTTCAGGTTCAGACAGGTCTCCTGTGAAAGCTAATGCTTCCTTCCTTCTGACATGCTCTATAGAAAGCTCTGACCCCTCAGGTGAATGCACACAGGGACACATTCCTACTGAAACCATCATCTCACTGATCAAAAGGTAAATGATATACATCAGATACACTATTTAAAGATCCTATCGTACTGTGTGTTTTTGTTTTTACATGATCCATAATCAATGAAACATCCATGTGTTTTCTGGTGTTGCACCTACTGTAAGTCCTTCTGTGTTAGGAGCTCCAGTATTAACATTTCATGAAATCCAATTTATATTGAATGAGTGAGTATTTCACAGAGTAATGGTGGAGTACAGAAACATGTTAAGATAAACCACATGTAGTCGTGAGGTTTATGCAGTAAAGGCTTATCTTTAGAGGAAGCATTCATTTATACAAAATGGTAAATATCTCATGTTGGAGTGAATACATTCATATCTATCTTGCTGCAATAATTAATCTGTGATTAAAATATGGGCAGCAATTACCTTCCAGAGAATCTGTTTAAAATAAATTGATATGTTGATTCTCTGGAGCAGCGCTGCAGACTTCAGGATCAGCAATGACTTGGAGAGGAAACACAACTCTATTAAAATATATTCCGGCGATAAAGACTTTACTGCGTGCTAGGGCTGCCTACATTCAACAAACTATTCACATGTGACCTACAGTCTGTTTTCTGTGGTCCTTATCACAGGGGAGTCTTTCTTATGTTTGTATTTAATTGTAAAGGTTCATATAATCAGTGGTCATAACCAAAAGTTATGGACTCACAATTATTGGTTACAAGTAGGAGATACATATTCAGAATGTAGTGGAAGTAAAACAAATATCACAATTTTAAGCTTCGTTTAGGTGGAAGTGTTCGTCGCACATGTGTTTAAAGGGTTGTATAAAGAAAACATGCTTTCAATCCCGCCGGCGGGTTTTGGGGTTCAGAGGGTGAGCGAACACCCACTGATAAGTGAGATGCTCATGGCTACTTGTTCACTTCCATCTTCAAAGTCTAAACTTGAGCAGCTCCAGACGGACTGCACTCTGACAGGAGTTACCGCCACTGCTGCAGGTATCGGGTGAAGAAACGGCTGCAGTTTGCTCTCACTTAGTTTGGGCTTTCCTGGGACACTGGGACTGCAGGCTAAGATGTCAACATGTGTCATCTAATACCCCTAAAATATTTCAATTTAGGGTCATCTCCTGCAGCTGGATTGGATTACATTCTCACTGTCAATGACCCACACCTCAGTTCATGCCAGTTTCCTCTCACGTGAGCTGAGACTTACACATTCAGGTGTCAGGGTGACTGTTGATTGGTGAGCTGAGCTTTAGAATGGAAACGCTCCGGGTTATAACAAGCGACTACAAGGCTCAGGTTCTGCTGTTCCCACCTACGAGCGGATGCTCAGCCACACCCCTGCTTATCGCACATTCTGAAACGCACAATCCCAACCTTTTCTGTCGAGGCGAAATCTTGCACGACACAGCGAGAATTATCTCGGAGAGGAGTCTCAGCTCCCACATGTGAGACCTTTGAGATAGCTCTATCCTCTTATACTTATCCTTTACATGCACGCACACGCACGCACACGCACACGCACACACACACACACACACACACACAATGTGGACTCACAAGGAGGAGAATTCTGATTAGGCTGCATCCAAAGCTGCCACCCACGGGACTCGAGGGAGATATGAATTTGAAAAGACAGTGTAGTGCCGATATGAAGCGCCTGCATCGCTGGGCAACAGGGAGCCCTGTTAAGACCCGCTACCCAGAGTCCTGTCAGGGGAGAGCGAGAGAGTAAGAGAGGGGGGATCTCTCATTAAAGAGGCGCCGCAGCTTGCAGACACACTCCTGGCCCAGAAAACACTCGCACATAGCAGCAGAGTAGAGATTCACCTTTATCTACAACTACATTTCTATTCAAGTCAAAAAAACGTACAGGGTTAAATATGTTTAATCTTTATGAATCCTTTCAATTTCCCCAATTGTGAATTAGCACTTGGTCTTAGATTCCATCTTAATGGATTTTATTTTTTATGTGGAATACTGTCGACAGGAAAAACATGTGGGCATCGTACGTTTCTTCAAACCACAAATACGTTTAATGTTTATATATTTTACATTCGGTCCGAGCAAATAACGTAGTGCAACGAGCCACCGTTATTGCAGTGTAGGTCGGATAATAACAAGTATAACGAGGGAAGAAGTCCACTTAGGGCCAATAGGACTTTCACCCAGGATACCACTTTTCGTGTCAAAAGTAAATGTTTACTTTACGCTTGTGACATAACATTATTCATTTTGTTACGTAATGTTTCATTGGAAAGTCTGCTAAGGGCAACTGATTCATTGATTTACACAAGCTACTATGTTGCTGCTGGTGATATTTGAACACAAACGATGATGTTTTTTCTAACCAAAAGGTTTTGTTGCCAAACCTAACTCGTTGTATTGGTGTTGCCACGTAGCATTTGTGCATTCCTGCACAAATGTGATTCCAGCGTGATACGAGGCTCATATGAAACAAATTAACTCAACGTATTTTTGGTCGACATTCAACGCATCCCGTTGTTTGCAGAAACGTACGATGCCAACCTTTTTATTTTTTCTGGCAACTGGCTTATTTAACACATGATTTAGGATTTGTACCAACATGTGAGAGCTCTGAAAGTTAGTTTGGATGCTGGTGAATATAAGATGAAAAGACGAAAACAATGAATGTGCTTCTGGCTGTTTTGAAAACACCAGTGCCCTTGGGATTTTGGGTTGTGCTCTTTATATATTCTATGAAAACAATTGCCCAAAGCGTACAATCTGTGTGCATGTAACAGGACATTTATATATGCATTTTGTTCTCGACTTTACAGTACAAGAGAGTAAACTGCTTGACTATTTATGTTGCAATTAATGTGACTGATACATATTCAAGTGATTGAGTGCATTCTTAAACACAGGTCGCATAAATTAGCATTGTTTTTAAATGAGATCTTTTTTTTATCACCTGTAATCATCATTCGGATCAAAGCTTTAGCGTCTTTCTACCTCTACATCCCTGCCTTGTTGACAGTTCTGCACACTGAAATATTCATGCATGAAAAGTTCATAATGAACAGAATTGAGAAACAATCTGTTCAGAAAACAGGGAAGCTATTGGAGACACTGCAAGGAAGTCCTGGTGGGGCCAGAAAAATAGAAACTATTTCAGAGCCGCTCCCAGGGATGATTGGCTTCATATGTTATCCTGTCATTCCATGAGCTGTTATGAGAGGATGGAGTGGGTAGGCGGGGGGGGGGGGGGGGGGGGGGGTTGGGGGGGGGGGGGGGGGGGGGGGGGGGGGGGGTGGTGAAGTAAGGCGAGGAATGAGAAGGAGAGAGGAGAGGAGAAAAGAAAGGGATGGAGAGGGGAGCGGTGGAAGATGATTAGAGAAAGGAGGGGTAGAAGAAGAATCATGAAAAAAGAGGAGGGAAGGAGTGCAGAACAGAGGGGGGGGGAATTGGGAAGAAATCAGGACAGTGGAGGGATGTGAGAGAGGATGGATGAATTAAGGGGGCATGGAAGGTAAGGTGAAAAGGTGATATAAGACAAAAGGAAGGGAAAGATGAGTTGTTAAATGTAGAAAGAGAAGAAGTGTGGAGAGCAAAAGAGAAGGAGTCAGATCAAATCAAGTCCTCCTGAGAAAAACAACCAGAGCAGGAAGGCACGGCCAATTTGACATGAGAAAAATAAAATAAAGTGAATCCCTGCGGACCGAATCCTGGCTCTTCAGCCCATCTGTTTTCGGTCTCGGGCTGCTGGACGTAGAGCTCCAGAGCCCGCCCACCGCCCCGACTGGGCCATACAAGACTTACGCCCACATACGCAATAGGAGAGAGAGTAAGCCCGGTGCCAGATCACAACTTAAACCAGCTGTCCTCACATATTCAATCAATCAATAGCTACAACCATGAGAGACGGGGAGAGAGAGAGAGAGAGAGAGACAGCTTTACAGTGAAGTAACTGTATTCCTCATCTTGCATAACAGCAGATTCAGAAGGTAAGGTCATGACTTGTCTGCCTCCACATGTGACAGATTTGCCACAAATTGACCCAGTGGCCCAGCTGTTTCTCGTATATCTGCTATATATATATATATATATATATATATATATATATATATATACACACACACACACATACATATCAAAGCCTCAGGACTCCGTTGAGATAAGTTTCACTTTCAGTTCAGAAAATATTCTAATTATCACATACTCTTAAACTCGTTTAGGTGGCTGAAATACATTTTCATTCTGCCTCCGTCCACAGGGGGACATTACTTTGTTCCTGTGGGCCTCTCCAGACTGGGGTCCTGATGCCCATACGGTTTACATTATCACATGCAACCCTACTTCAAAACACCTGAACCATCCCTTCAAGAGGTTGTGGTTATTTCGCGTATTTCTGTGAGACCAGGCTGCTTTTATACATGTTATTTATTTTCATGATAATGTGAACCAGGATGAAGGTTAGTATTGATTTCAGCCCCCCAACCCCTGAGACGTATCATAATTCAACATGGTCACTGGTAGCAGCCTCACGTGTTTTCCTTGATCTGACTCAGGAGCAGCCATGGTTGTATGTCTACTTTGTGTCAGATGAAGAAAAAAAAAATATTGACCAACACCAGATCCTCTTCCATATTAATAAAGGATGGACGGCTGAATTCATTTATGTTAGTCGAATACGATAAATGCATATTTTAGCATTGAATCATGAAGCTGCTCCACATTCTCCAGGTGATGCATTTCCAACATCACTAAAACAGGTGTGTCTTCAATCTTGGCAATCAGTGACCTCACAGCTGCAGCCACTGCAGTCTCTTGTGACAATGAGCATGCGGAACGATTGTTTTTTTTGCAGTTAAAGATTTTTGTTGAACATTTATCAATAAGAGAGCTTTATATGCATCTTATTGATTAAAAAAGCCAAACGGATTACTGTGTGAAATTACTAACTTGCTCATTTTCAGATCATGAAACAGACGACAGACAAAGTCAGCGACTACCTGCAGAAGAAAGTCTATCATCTAGCAGCTACAGACTAACATTGTGGTGGCTTATTCAGAGGTTTCTTATCAAATTTACACAATAAAAAAATGTAAAAGTAAAGGTAATTTATTCCTTCCACCACAGCTACCAACCCCCTCTATGACACAGGAACACACACTTAGTCATTGTTTCACACTCTCAGAAATGCATGACCTCTTCACACACACACACACACACACACACCTGAAAACACACAAAGCACAGCCACACTCTCTGCTGCTCTTATCAATAACTTCACAGATATGTTATTTGAGACGGGCTTTGCTGACAGCTGCTTTTACGTGCCAAACGCTGTAGAATTAGTCAAACAGACAGGCTATTCAGCAGCACAAAGTGCCTGTCAGAAACGGTTATTACAGGGCGGACATAGGGACGGGGCTTCGGACACTCTGTCACTGATACTGTGGGGGGGGCTCGCCTTTCGGTGTTGCAAAATCTGGGTTGGAATTTGCAGGAGGATGACGGACGTGTCGGGCGCAGGAAGGTAAACTGCTGTCAATCCGGCTTTGAGAGCCTCTCGAGAGACTGAATCATATCGTCACTTTTGTTATGTTTCTTTTTTTTCCTCTTTCACCTGGTTAGCTTGGCCTGCAGGTTAACCTCATCCAAAGGCCCGGGGGTGGGTGGGGGGGCAGTGACGACCTCTGCCTTTTATGACCCTGACTGCGAGTTGACCCTGAGCTGCCTGAGGCAGGGTCATGACAGACAGGAGAACGCCCTTAAATTAAAGAGTCAGGACAGCTTTTATTTTTTAGGTTGTTTTTCTTTCTTTCTGTATTACCAACCCCCCCCCCCCCCCACACCCATTTTTTCACATCACTCCCATTGTCTTGTCCCCTTCTGGTATGAACAAACAACAATTACAGTTTACATGTTAAGTAACATTCACAAATAACTGATATTATCTGAGGAGGACAGTCAGGGAAAATGTAATGTGCCTCAATAGACATTATAATAAAACCTGCAATTTGATTAGAAAAATAATTTCCAGCTCAGATTGTCTACTGCATGACGATAAAGACAGACTGCTGCTGATGATACTGACAATAATCAGTTGTGAGAATAACAATTTATTTCAGATGTGATTTCTTTTTTTTTGGGTTCCCGGCTCTTTATCCTTGTCCTTTATGGAGGAATCCCTCCATAGGCTGAACAATCTATCTCAGTGCAAAGTGCATATTTTGCTTTGCTTAATCGGAATGTATTCCCATTATTAGTCTGTGGATATGTTGACGGATCCCCCTTGCAGGAATCATGGCAGGGATACCAGGACTTTTTAAAGAATACATTTGGCGAATCTAAACACTGAGGCTCCATTTATTGCATCTAGAGCTGCTCACCAAGCACTTACACTCCCACTTCTGTTGGCATGGGTGCCCAGGAACACACAGGCGGTTGGTGTTTTTCTATTTCTTGCTTTATTCCAACACATTCTCAGTCTCAACTCTTCAAATACCGAAGCTAGGTCAGCGGCCCTACGCTTCAAACTATGACCCTCTAAGTACTCCTCTAGCATCACCTTTAAACGTGTCGGGATGAAATGTAAAAGTTTCCAATCGTTAGATGCATACAGTCTCTTTTTGAAACTACCTTCATGGTTTACTTTTTTAGGTTTACTTACACAACACAAGTACTTTATTCGATTTAGAAAACCATTGTGGTTTCGGTTCCAAATAAGTTCCTCTGTCACGTAAAAAATGAGCCCATTTCTAACGTAAGTACGCAACAAATCTACAGTTTTAAAAAGTCACCTTTGACTTGGTTTCACACTGGACTCTAACAGCGTACCTCTGGGTGAAAGTCCTGTGTTTGGCTCATCCCTTCACTCTAAGCGGACTTTATCGCTCTTCATCACACCTGATTCTTTCTTTCTAGATCTTAAATACATTGGACAACTTAAAAAGCTCTACAGACTTCCTGGGTCCAATGGTGTCACGTGACCAACCTTGGCCACCATGCCAAAATGCTTCATAGCTCAGTGCTGCTCTTGGGAGTTCACAGGATGCCTGGTTGAATCATGGCAACAGAAATGTGGTGTACTTTGTTTATCTTGGGGTTTGGTTTCTGTGTTGCAGCGACTGGATCAACTGAACAAATCCATAGGGGCAAACGAAATGTTTAAAGTCAGAGAAGAGGCGCCAGATACCATGAATTGGGTAAACCAAAAGTCCTTCCAATGAATCATGAGATCTGGAATCCAGAATAGTGCAAATGTGTTTTATGACGCAACAGCTGTAGGGTAATTAGCAGAGGAGCCATTAGTCCTGTGTAAATATGGCATCACGCATTTACAGATGTGAGCTTTGTAAAACCATGTTTTTTTATTGTTTTTGGTGAACTTGCTGTGCTGACGTTGATTCAGCCCAGAGAATCTTGCAATCAACAACTAAGGAGGTCTTTAAAAAGGTAATAATTGGTGGTTCTCCATATAACTGAACAATAATAAGCAGAAGTACTTCCTCTAATTTTTGTGTTCTGTTTTTCGTCATTACTTTTTATCAGGGATTCTTATATGATCATCCTGAGTTAACAGGGAACACACTCAGGATATGTCCGACATTAAAAATAATGGTTGTTTGTCTTTTTGGAGATAAATCAAATTGAAGGTCATGCTATTGTGTCACTGGAGACAAAATAATTTGACATAAGTTGTGCGTATATGCCTCAAAAGTGAATGCAATAAATTGAGTATTTACCAATGATAATGTGGAGTTGTCCGTTATTTGTAAGCAAATTATTTCTAGTTGTGACATGATTTGAACCGACAGGGACGAACGATATTCAAAACAGACCAGAAAGTAGAGCAGAATTGCATTTGTTCTCTTCCTACGGTAGTAATCAAATCTGGTCCATAATTTATGTGCATCCCTTTAATGTCCAGCCTTGTATCTCAATGTTTGTTTCCCCTCAGTCAGTTTTATTGCTATTTATGTCCTCGGTTGCCCCGTGATGAACGTGATTGTTAAAACCCTCTTTACAAATGCATTTGACTTTTAGTTGAAATGCCAAAATGATGAGTACAATTGTCTACTTCCATGTTTTTAATGGTCACAGAGTTTACACACACACACAGTATCATATATCTCAGAGATCAAACCTGACAAAATGTCTTTCTTTTATAAGAAATAGTTTTACTTATTCATTTAAATGCATCTCTGCATTTAAAAGGTTTACAAGCTTAAAGAAAACTTAGTTTCTGCTTGTTAGATGCTTAGTGTCTCTTCGAAATGAACTTCTAACGTAGGTTTACGTGGTTGGGTTGATACATCGATACATGTATTTATGTACCATGTATTTTGTTATTATTTGTCTCAATTTCTGTCGGTCAAATTTAATTTACATAACCCCTAATCCCAAATTCTCCCCAAAGGGCTTTACCGTCCGTACAACATACAACACTTTCTATACTTGGATGCACAATATGGCAGAAAAGGGGAGAAACTATCAAAAGAGTCACTGAAGAGGTATCCCTCTTCCACGACAGACAGACATACAATATATGTCATATGTAATAAAACTAAACAGGACAATTGTAATTCCCATAATACCCTTCATTTAATACTTCTCATACGTGTTTTTTCTGTTTTAACACTTTACAAAGGCTTTAGTCCTCTGTCGTATAAACCTGTGGGAAAGTTTTCTTTTGGCCATCATCAGCGGTCAGTGTTAAATGAAATGTTTGGAAATGGATCGAAATGTGAGCAGTTCTCAGCTACCCACATCAGCTGAGCATCATAACAGATCGTAAATGGATTTCAAGTGAGGACATACAACAATGAGGGGTATCACCAAGTGCATCATTACCCTCTCCTGTGTTAAGTGTGGAAATAATAAACCGGCCAATTAGAGAAATAAATACTGCCATTCCAACACTCGACAGAACACTTCATGTGACGCACTGATGCTTTCCCACAGTGGATCGCTTCAGTGTGCCATGTCAGGCAAGAGCCATTGAAGCTCCATTCTGAGAATCAAACAAACTACCCACTCAAGTATTATATGCACCACAGGAGCCAGGCAAGGCCTGTAAAACGATACGCTACCACAATGCATTGCTTATGCCGACTGCAAACAGCAACTTCAAAGAGTCCCCTGATTGCATATACAGTAGCAGCGTTGCCCTATTCATGTTGGTTGCCTCAAAGATCGTATGAGAAAGACATCTTTTGTTTTTTGTTTTTGCGTATTGTTCCAGGATGTCTGCCTTTGCTGTTTTTAATGACTACATTTAATACCTAATTGGGAGATTAGCCTCCTTGCCTGCAGGCTGGAAATTGTCTCCCCTGCTGTGCTGTTTGCTGTTCAAATACAAAGCTCAGACAGTCATGCCTCTCAGCTCTGGTCTGAACTCATTCTTCCCTCTATCAGTCTGCAGGGAAATGAATCTCGATACAGGAATTAACTGGATAATGCAGCATTTGTACACAGAGAGGCTGCCTTTGTCGGGGGGGGGGGGGGGGGGGGGGGGGCGCTGCGGC